>NW_027496183.1:0-121733 GCF_021521415.1 Bidens hawaiensis
GTTTTCGGTTGATCTTAACCAATATGGCTGATCAGAACACATTAAAGGTTGCCAAGTCACATAACATGGCTGGATATTTATATGATCCACCCATGACTCACAAGGAATTCAATTCGATGATAGTTGCTCTCAACACTTATAGAATCTCGCATGCACTACGAGAGAATCCTGTCATCTGCAAGAAGATGATCTCTGATTTTTGGAGCAATGCATCAGTCAATCCTCAAGGACAAGATGGAGTCATGTCCATAGACTCCAAAATAAAGAAGAAGCCGGTGAGCATCACTGAAACGATTGTGAGAGAGGTGTTATTGTTTATTGATCAACCTGATTACCCGACCGAGTATTCTACTGCTGTTGTCCGAGAAGTTCTTACAAAGTTGGGTTACGAGGGCAATTATCCTTCAGCAATCAAGAAATTGTTCCACCCATATTGGAGATTCTTGATTCACACATTTTTCACTTGCGTGTCTGGTAGGAAAGGGGGCTCTGATGAGATCAGTCACACTCAAATGTCCGCAATCGTTGCTTTGATCATGGACTGGAATTACAATTATTCCAAATTCGTCTTAAATGAAATGATGAGCAATCTAAAGGCAAAGAAGAAGAAGATGTTCTTAATGTATCCAAGGTTCCTACAGATGATTTTTGATTCTCACTTTCCAGATCTCGTGAAATCTGTTGATACTATAGACATGAAGTCTTTGGGACCCAGCACTTTTGGGTTAATGAAACAAAACAGAAAGGGGCCAAGATCGTCTATCGGGGCCTTCATGCTCTGGTAAAATTCGGACGATTTGCTGAGACAGAGGCTGAGCCTATTTTGGCTCAGGTTGCTGATGAACATGTGGTACCGGCTCAACCACGTGTTGCTACTTTTGAACTTTCTGATGATGAAGATGATGAAACTGAACACTGTCAGACAGACACCCCTCAAAGTACTAAAAATGTAAGTGCTTTGGAAGCTGTGAAAGCGTTATTACAGTCAACTGCGCTGAAACCTCCTTTGTCTGTTGCTGAAGTCAATGAAGAAAACATAGCTGAAGATCCAACTGCAGACTTAGGTCCTCGAAAACGTAGATAGAAAATCTGAGGCCTGGAGTGCTGATAGATGAAACTGAAACAACCACTACACCAACAACCAACCTAGTTCAACATTCCACACAACCTGAGACACCTGCTTCAGAAACACAAGCTGAACAAGATATACCTGCTGATGAGCCATCATTCCATGATTTGCTGACTAGTGATTTCGGTGATGATTTTGACTTTGATTTTGAGGCAGAAACTCCTCACACCGACACTACAGATACTCCCCCCGGCTCATCTGGCCCAGACACTCAGGATCAGTCAAGCACCAGTATGTCAGATAAAGTTGCCCAGATTTTGGCGATGCAGAAAATCTATCTTTAGAATAAAGGTAAAGGGGTGATTCTTGAAGATGCTCCTGTTGATGTTAATGCATTGAAACGTCGGGTTTATGAACTCGAACAAGATGCGTTAGTCAAGGATGTTTGTATTCAGGAATTGGAGGTGGGAATTCTGATAAAGGCTCCAAGATTAAAAAATTACAGTCCAATATGGGAGAGTTAACTGCACTTTATCTTGACCTCCAACAAAATCTCTTTCAAAAGTTTGGAGATGAATTCAAGGGCAGTGATGACATAACTTCTAAAGTACCCAATGTGAGTCAAGGTGCTAGCTATACTGCTCGTCCTGTTGAAAATATTGATGACTCGGAATCTCTGCAACAATATCTAGATGCTCCTCCTGTCTCCAAAGAGAAATCTGATAGAATCAAGAAGAATGTGCTTGAAAAGGGAAAGAAAAAGCTGATGGTAATGAAAAACTCAAATCAAAATGTTGAGTCGTCAGATCATCCAGACAGGTTTTTTATTGAGTTTCAAAAGGGTTTTAATAGTAAATATGGTGATCGATCGGGAGTTTTATCATGGGGCTTTGATGCGAATAAAAATATGTGGTGGGTAAAAAGGAAGTCAGGGGCCACCGAATACTACAAGAAGATGAAAGATTTTGGTTCCTGGACGAAAGTGGATTTAAGTGATTTAATCAACTATCCATTCACTAATCCAACTAATGATAAAAGAGGTACTGAGTTCTGGAATTTCCTGAAACGAGAGGTTGATCGAGGCTTCCCGAATATGAAGACTGCTGAATCCTTCCTAAATAAAGCCAAAGGGGTTCAAGATCCTAGGACTGGAAAAACTATGGTCAATGTCATGTGGCCTGCAACAAACAAAGCCACTTACATTGCTGTTCCTAACCAGATTCCAGATGGCACCTTGGATAATATGAAATTCTGGATATATGATAGCGTGTCTGCCACTGTCATTATTAAGCTAGAGAAGGGAAAGGGTCAGTACCGATTTGTTGAACCAAGAGACCTATTAAAGCTGGGAGAAAGAGACATCCACACCCTTAGTACTTTTCAAATAGTTGCTGATCCAATTTTTGAAACGGCCGCTAAAGAATTCACAAGTATGGTAGCCATTATTATTCGTTGCAAATTTTGGCAGGTGCTTTGAAGGATGATGATGTTGATTACGTGGAGCAAGATTAAAGATAATGCTACAAACCAAGGGGGAGATTGTTGGGCCTAGTTTTGTGGTTTGAGCTTTGTTTAAGATTGTCTTAGGTTATTTGGGCTTGTTTGTTGGGTTTGTAGGTAAGCTGAGAACTATTATAGAGTTCTCGGTGGGCTTAGGCTTGTTTTGGGCTGTCTACTACTAGATGGTTCCCTATATATAGATGTATGATGTATAGGGTTAAGGTTGTTCATTCCAAGTCTTAGTTGAAGTATTGTAAGTGCTTAAGCACCCGACGTATTCAATAATATACGTGTGTTTTAAAGCAAATCGTGTGTTACTTATTTGTTCTTATTCGTGTTCTTGAATCACCGAGTTTTGGTATTCCACATCAATACTCGTTTGGTTGATATCATATTGTAGTGATCCAGATTCGGGACTTACAGTAACTAACAACTAAGCTTTAAATTTATAAAACAAGACTCCTAAAGAAACCACACAAAACCGGCAAGTGTACCGATCACTAATAGTATAGAACTAAGGAAGTCCGAGTATCGAACATAAGGACACGTGAAAACGTGTTTAGTACTTAACCCTAACCAATACTCACCTTAGAATATTTAAATGATTTTTAATTAAACTATTTGACCTAACTTACTTTAATTAACTTAACAGACTTAACCTAACAAGACTAGACGAAACTTTGAGAATGAGACTTATCAATGGAGAAAACATCTACCTAGGTACGAATCCTATTGAAGGTATACTAAGCTAATGGATTGAAGAATCTCACGACACCGGTTCCTAAGGATAACACAACTAAGGTTCACTCAAGAAAGCTAGATCACCTCTCGGTCTCACTAACAAACCCTAACTTACACTTAGTTGATTTTAAGAACAAACCGGGAAACAAATTGTTAAAGTGTTGATGTGTGAAAATGTATAATATAAATAAAGAATGAATCACAAATAAGCTTTAAATTTATAAAAACGAAAATCCTATAGAAACCACACAAAACCGGCAAGTGTACCGATCATAAATAGTATAGCATCAAGGAAGTCCGAATTTCGAACTCAAAGACACGTGAAAACGTTTTTGATTAAGAAAACTCTAACCAAGACTTACCAAAATAATATTTATTTAATTTTTTTTAAGATTTTATTTAACTACTTAAATTAATTTAACTAAATGAAAACGTTTGACAAAACACTTTTAGAAAACTTTGATTTAATTTCAATATGTAAAAACGTCTACCTAGGAATGAATCATGTTGACAGAAATAACAAGACAATAGATTGAAAATATTCAAGACACCGGTTATAAAAGATGACACAACCAAAACTTGTTTAAGAAAGTCAAATTACCTCTCAGTCTCTCTAACAAACTTTAACTTATTTTAGTTGATTTTTAAAGAATAAACCGGACAAACAATTATTAACGTGTTCAAATATCGACTCTCCTCTCGGTCTCCTCGACACACTATCCTAATGGAAACGAATACTACGCAACCAAGGATAGAGGAACAATTTAACTTAACCCAAATTAAACCAACTAACTGCACATAAACACTCAAACTTGACAAGACAAAAACCCGCTCTCGCGCGGTCTTAATTCTAACAAGTAAAAGCAATGAGACAATATTACTTCTTATCACCTCTCGGTCTCAAAGAAGGTGTATTTTAACTGATTTTAGATGATATATTGCCCACTTATCCCTACGGTTGCGCATCCCGCAAATAAACCCAAAACACCAAGTAGAGAGCTTAACAAGCAATCAATTAATCAAAACCGATTCAATTAACTAATGCAAGAGGATTATAAGTAATAACAAATAAAACACAGCCATCACACACAATCTAATTCATGGTTTAGTTAAACTTTACATTAATAATTTAAGTCTTGAACATTAACAATCCATTAAACAAGTTAAAACTATGCAACAATCATCTATCCTAGGTAGAACAAACAAGTTTAGCTACTCATCACTTTTGGACAGCCATGCATACTTAATAAAAACATCACAAACATCATCATAAACATTATAAAATTCATTCAAGACCAAACTCAATCAGTTATAACTCAAACTATCAAACAATTGCAAAAAAATTCAAATCAAAAGACCAAATCAATAGAGTTAGGGTTCTTGAACAAAAAGTAAAGTTTAAGATCAATTACTTAGGGTTTATGGCTGAGATTTATGATGTGTAAGATTCCTAGCAGCTGTACCAAGATGCCCCTTGATGTTCTTCTTCCTCTCTTAGCTACCAAAAAGCTCACAAAAAATATTTTCTTCTTCCTTTTTGCTGCCCTCCTTGCGATCGGAAATATGGCTAGGGGTTTTAATTTTGTATATTAAACTTGTTGATTTGTGTTTGCTGCTCCACGTTAGATTAATCTCCACCACACACTCAAATAATAAATCTTCTTATACTTGTATCCTTAAAAGCAACAAAACAATTCACCAATTAACTAGCCGACCACTTTTACTAAAAACAACAAGCTTCAATTCTATTTGTTTTGAGATTTCCGATCGGAAGTTAGTGTTTAGGTGGTTAGGGTTTTGATTTCGGGATTAGGCTCAATGAATGGCTGATTATTTGTGTTATTATCATAATATAGTATAATATAAGGCTTTTAAGATGTGGGCTTGGGTCGGGCCTTGATTAAACTTTGAAACTTTGACACTTTGACACTTAAACCCTCCAAATTCTCTTTTTCTTGCCTTTTTTTCTACATCTTTCCATAACCTACACAAAACATTTCAACTTTGTAAAACTTTGCACTTAACCCCCTAAACTTACATAAATTTGATATTAAATCATTAAAACATTATAAAATTGTAAGGAAATATAAGTGTGTTATTCAACACATCAAGTGTTCTAATGTCGACTCTCCTATCGGACTCACCGACACACTATCCAAACGGAGACGAATACTACGCAACCATGGATAGAGGAACAATTTAGTTTAACCCGCTCTCGCGCGATCCTAATCTTAACAAGCAAAATCTATGAGACGACCTTACTTCCTATCACATCTCGGTCTCTAAGAAGGTGCCTACCCGCTGAATTTAACTAATTAACATACCCAACTAAACCCTACGGTTGTACACCCCGCAAACAATCTCTAAGCACAAAGTAAAGAGTTCAAACAAGCTAAAATCAATCAAAACCAATTCAATCAATCAAAGCAAGAGGTATATGAGTGTAATTAATCAAAACAAAGCCACTAAACACAACCTAATTCAATGCTAAGCCAAACTTTCATCAACAATTCAAGTCATGATGATCAACAATCCGTATTAGTTACTAAAACCTAACAATATTCATCTAACCTAGGTAGAACTAACTAGTTTAGCCTAACATATTATTTGGACAGCAGCTATGCATCAAGGTAAACATCATATAAATCAACCAAAACATAATTAAACTCATTCAATGATCAGTGATAATCAATGGCAACTCAATCTTCAATTCAAATGCAAAACAATCCAAGTTAAAAGATCAAAACAACTAGTTATGAATATTGAACAAAAGACCAAAGTTTATGAGATTAATACTTAAGATTAGGGCTGAGTTTATGGACGAATATAACCCGTAGCTGCTGTACCAAGTCTTCCTGATCTTCTTCTTCCTTTCCTAGCCGCCAAGATGCTTGCTCAACACTTTTTTCTTTCTTTCTTCTTGCTGCCAAAATCCCGATCGGACTTTATAGGGTATTAGGGTTCTTTTTTTTTCTTTTGATTAATTAATATAACATGCATAAAAGACTTGGATCTTGTGGGCTTTGGTCGGGCCTTGACTTGTAGTATTCAATCTTGATCAAAAAGGCCCCTAGAGTCTTCAAACTTGACACTTTTCTCTTGCAAAACTCATAACCTACAATTAATCATCAATCTTTGTAAAATCAAGCAAAAACAAGCCATAACTCTTATTAATTATACTATTAAGCAATTAAAACATGATAAAACGATACGGAAAGTAAGTGTGTTTTACAACACATCAGCTCGTTACGATGTTCTAACACTAAGCTCGGGTTCTCAACTTTGGATCTTGGTTCGGGATAAAGGAAGGTGTGTGTGTTTTTGAATGTGTAGTCTATGGTGTAGAGATGGAAAAAAAATGGAAAGGATTAGGGTTTAAGGGGTATTTATACTCCCTTAAGCCCATGGACCTAAGGCCCATTCCATCTTTTAAAGTTCCAAGCCCACCCTCTAATAGTTTATTTATCTAAAATGATACACGGCACATTATTGAATAAATAAAATTTTCTTTTATTATTATTATCGAAAGTAGGATGTTACATTTTTTATTTGCTTTTGACACCCTAGTTTACAACACTCTCTCTATAAATAGTTTATTACTAACTAAAATTTAACTATTGTTATGTTTTGATTACATCACCCTAATCATTATTTATTTATTCTATAGGTATTTCCATTATTTTTTCATTTTTATATTAAACTTAAATATGTGTTTACAATGGATTATATATTTATCTTAGTTTTTCATTTCTTTTTCTTTTAAGTTTTATTATTTTAAATGCTAAAGATATGATAAAAAAAAAGTTTAATAACAAACGAGGGTTTGGATATTGTAGAAAACGTAGGAAAGAATCACATCTATTTAATAGTAATCCAATGATTGAGATTGTTCCTTCCAATACAAAATGTTTTCTCATGTCTAAACGGTTGAAAATGGGCAAAAATGTAAAAGTGTGTTATTTAAATTGGATATTGCTTAAAAAGGGGATGGACGTTCATTGTAGTTGTTGTAGTTCGGTGCTACCCACAGTGCAATGACGCCATGATTTTGACTATTTTTTACTAACAAATTGTGTGCTTCCGGATTTCACCCCACCTAAGAATAACACAGTTGAGGATAAAAATGAGGCAATTCAAGATAATTGACAGGATTTCAACAAGTAAGTTTATCGTAGTTGCGTTCGTAATTATGTTTAAAGAAACCCTATTTTTTTAGTTTTCTTAAAATTCCAGTAAAATTAGTTTAGTTGTTGTATTCCGGTGCTATCCATGGTGCAATGACGCCATGATTTTGACTATTTTATGAGGGTAAGATAATTAATCAAGTTTTTTTTATGTGAATGCAATTGGTATATAATTATGGTGATTTTTGTTTAGGTGTTTGAAAGTGGTGTTGTTTCGTGGAAATTTCGAGGGTGACGTGATGTTTCTTGCAGTTGTGTTGGTTTGTAGATGGTGATGTTGTTAGGTTTCCAGGGTGTTGTTTGTGGCTGCTGAAAGCTATTAGTATGTAGTAGTTGATATTTAGATAGTGTGGGTTTTAGGTGGCTATGAATGTGTTGGTTAAGACCTGGTAGTCAAGAACTCCAAGGGTGGGGATGGGATCCAGTGGTTGGCAGATGTGCTGTCGTACCCCGTTTTGAAGTTATTTCGGTTAATGGTTGTGTTGGTAGCACGAGATTGTGTAGGGTGAGGTGTGCGGGTTTGGTGGTTCCTAATTTGTTCGGCCATTTATTTGTAAGTTGTAGCTAAGTAGTTTAGGTTTGTTAATAGTAGGATGTAGTGATATGTGCTTAGGTTGTGATGTGAAAGTGTGTTTGGTAATCGTTGTGATGTTATTCATTGAAAGTTTATTGTTTTAATATGCTTGCTGGTAATTTACTGTTGTATGACCCAAGCTTTAAATTTATTCAGCAATCAAGAGGAAAAGTGATAGGATAGCGTTGATGACATCATTTATCAAATTCAAAAGCACAACTTCAAATCCAATTGACTTGACAAGGGAAGACGAAGGTATTTACTGCCTATACAAAGTTATAACACACGTGACAAAGTTATAGTTGGAGCACATGTTTATGAGAATAGTTCCTGGATTTGTATTGTTTTTGTTGTTTAAGGTTGCCTAGTGTCTGGAAAAAAATCATTAACAAAAAGATCGACGAGAGTCAAAAATTTTGGATTGGAAAAGACAGTCCGGAAGCCAAGATTAGGTGCATATTTGTTTTTTCATTTATTAATACCATAAATGAATTGTTAGGTGAACACAATAAGTTGGTTTGGTGTGTAATGTTTGAACTTATATTAGCGCGATGTGTGGTTGATGTTGGATTAAAAACCATGACTAAGAAGCCAAGAATAGATGCGTGTTTGCTTCTTGCACTGAAGCGTTCTGTTTATGTAGTTTGAGATGAACACCAGAAGCTGGTATTCTGTATAATTTTATAAATTGTAGGAGCTACGGGAAGTGTGGTTGATGTTCGATCTTCAAAATCAAAGAAACGAAATGCTGATGGAGATGATAATGGAAGATCTGCTAGAAAAGGTTAATTGTAACATCCCCAAAATTTCAATCCAAATTTGACAACTTAGTAAAGTTGAAGGATCAAATTTATTCTTAAAAAAATAAGTGAAGGAAAAATTTAAATAAAGAAATAAAAAGGAAATAAGGAACATAAAAATATTCCATAAATAAGTTCATCCCATGTTAAAGATTTGAAAAAAGGAAAATCCATCCCACATGAACAGATGGAAGAAAGTTGAAGCATTCCACATGGGTATAAATAAGGAAAATAAAACCCATCCCACATGGAAAGTAAGAAAGAAACGAAAGCTCTTTATAAAGAGAGAAATTTTCATAGAAATATTATTTTATGCCTAGCATGCACTCGGTGGTCCTAACGAAGGGTGCGAAGCACCCGACGCGCACGGGCACAGGCTCAGGTGAGGACGAGGAAGAGGACGATAGCGATGGCGAAGGCAAATGCAACGGCGAAGGGCGATCGGCGCAATGTGGCGCTTGAAAGTTAGGATAAGATATGTCAAGTTATTAAAGTGAAGGGATCAAAATGAAAATTCAGATATCTTAACCCATCGCGATACGCGTGGGCATAGCCAAGGAGCCATCGCGTTACGCGATGGCTGTCTCATCAAACCCAAGAAAGGCGGTGTCGCGATACGCGACGGGCCTTAGTCATTAGGCTATCGTGATACGCGATGACCAGGTTAAAATACGTTGACGCGTGTCCGCCACGTCGCGACACGTGGCATCATCTGAATATGATAAGTCATCGCGATACGCGATGACTGCTTTAAAGAGAACATTGCGTATCGCGATGGGCTGAGAAATCAGCTATAAATAGAAGGGTCACGACTCATTCTCCTCACACCAAATCACTTGCTCTCTATATGATATTTTCTCTCTCTACCTCGGTTTCCATGCCCTCGACCCGATAATTATATTCTCGTAAAATGACTTGCCTCATTTTGCGTTCCAAGCATTGTTTTGCGTGCCGAACCTCATAATGCGTGTGAAGCTCCGAAGTTCCGCCAATTCAAACTATAGTATGCGATATACAGTAGAAGTGCTGCTTGTTCAAGCTTACGTATATAAATTTTGAATACCCGCGTACGGTAGGAATTCTGTCTAAGTTATTATTTTTTTTATTATGGATAATGATCCTAGTCATGGGTATAGCCTAGACCTTGATCAAATTAAAAGATAATAATTAAAATAAGATTTCTTTATATCTAAGAAATACAAAATTATATAAACAAAGGTTATAGCAAAAATATAGTTTCTTCATGGTTAAGAAACATAATCATTCGCATACATGAGGATATAGTTAAAATTTATTTTTTCATGATCAAGAAAGATAAGCTTTAATCTACAAAGGGTATAGTCAAAATAGTGTTTTTTCATGAGAAAGAAACATAAGATTTTATGTACAATGATTATTGACAAATGACGTTTCTTCTTGAAGTAGAAACTTATATTACAGATGTTTTTTCACGAAGTAGAAACTCAGTACATGATGAGAAAATAAAGAGAAGGAATTCATATCAAAAGTATTTTATTCAAACAAAAGATCAGTCAAGGTTTAAAGCTATTAAAACCAGACTAAAGGTCTGTAGCCGGATTAAGAGACGATCCAGGTATTTATAATAAACCTATTTCAGGTTAATCATCATTCATTCATAAAGGTTTTCGAACGATATCACCATATCATTCAGAACAGACAATCACAGATGAATACGTTAAACCTTTTACAATTAGCCAAGATAAACAGGTTGTTTATAATAAACAAAGTCAGTCAAATATTTTAAGAGATTACGTGATCTCTAATATAATGCTTTAAGGGATTAAGTGATCCCTGTTATAAACAAGATAGAAAATAAAATCAACTTAGACCGAGTACACATGTGTCTGGATCCAAACATAACTTGTCTTGTCTTTCAATCAAGGCTATGTGGCCTCAGACTAGAGATCATAATAAATGTTCTCCAATGGGCATCAAATCCCGGAGAACCATAATTGTGTGTATGGCTAGTGTCACAAATCCCAGAAATAAGAGACGTTTCTGCTGAGCTTGTTCAAGAAAACTATCTTGTCAGTCAAAGAAAAGATTTATAAAATGTTCTAAAAGTCAACGATTCACCAGCATATCGCTGACGTATTCCCCCCCCCCCCCAAACATTTCAGGGAAACATATTAGTATAGGTAGCAAGGAATTAGAGTCATTCAAGAAGATAGACGCTAGCAAGGTAGATATGGCTCAGTTTTAAATCATTATAATATTATAAATAATACTTGAACATGAATCAAACAAGATTTATAAATCAAACACTCGGGTATTTATTATCCGAGAAGCCTTTCAATTAAATTAATATTTTATTATAAAGGTTTCATAATATTTTATTATAAAATAAAGACTTCCGCTAAATAAACCGCAAACTCTGATATATTTACAAAACAGGTACCAACTATTGGTCACACGCCTATGCCCGAAGTCGGGGTGTGACAAGTTGGTATCAAAGCCATCAATCTTAGAGAATTAGGTATTAAATTATACCTAGGCTTTGATCATAAATAAGTTTATAATAATCATTAGTATCCAAGAGAGGATATCAAAGAAATAAATTGATGATTAAAAATTTGTTACGAATAAGATATAAACAAATACGGATAAGATAGGAAAACACCCTCCTATCCCTAAAATAAACTCAAGCAGATGTCTGATCGTCAATCTAGCCAATAATCATTTCAGCTTCGACCTGGTAAATGAAAAGGATACTTGGGAACATCTTTAATCCTAATTCCTATATCTAGTGACGAAATTTCATACCAAACAGTGATGGAGGAAGATTCAGATTCGTTTGATTCTGACATCCTGCTAGCTCGGATTATTCCAAGACAGAATACGTATGGAGCCCGATCAAGTAGATCCAAGAAACCAATGATATCGAAAGGAAAAGAAGTAATAACTTATCCAGAAGAAAATCCTCAGGGACAGGAATACTTTAATTATTCAACAATACAAGATCCATATTTTGCTCACACTGAAGGTGAACTTCAGAATATAGAAATGTATGGCATTGAGGATGATTCAAATCATTATGAAATCAATGTCACTAAACTTGCTGAAGTAATGCTCAAAGAAGCAATAGATGCTGAGAAAAAGCGAAAAGAAAAGGAGAAAGGCAAAACCACCAAGAAGATCAAGAAATTGATTGTAAACAATGCAATTTTAATAAATAACTTGCAATCTTGTGCAACATAAATAAAAGATATATTTAAATTTCCTCGAAATTATTAATGTATATTTTAAAAGAATTAAGTCAAGAAAGATCACACGAACTCTCAGAGTAAATCTTTCAGTAAATCTGGAAGTAAGAGAATACTAGCTAGGATATTGAGGAAAGGTCCAGGTGGACAAAATTCAAAATATGAGTAACTTCAAGTTAATGACAAATAGAATATCTAGCAAGGATTAAATGAAACAAACCTAGAAAGAGAACTATAGAAATTCTTGTGGTTTATTTGTACACAAGGTATGTACTAACTATTTCAAGAATATACAACAAGAAAGTATTGATGCCCCTCAAGAACCTCATCAACTATCATGAAGATAAATGGAAAATGATGTAGTGGAACTATCATTTAATACGATTATCCCAAACATCAATTCTTAAACAAATAATAAATGACTTAATTGCACCATGTATGAGACGAAAAACCTTAAGAAAGATCATAAAGAAATCTCCTCGAAATACGACAAACTTAAACAAATCGATCTTTTGTACTTGTATCAATTGTTCAGTGTCACACACTTGTTGAAAAACATTTTATAAATAAGAAATTCCTTTCATACTAAATCAATTGCTAGTATATAAATAAGAAATTCCTTTCATACTAAATCAAATTTTGTTTACAGAATGTCGAACCCAAACAATCTAGAGAATAATGATGAAGCTTCAATTCAAAGAAGTAACATGAAAATATCAGAACATGCGCAGGAGATTCATGAGCAGTATCTGGTCAAAATACAAGAAATGATTCATAATGCAATGACTCCTCTCATCGATGCAATGAAAGAAGGGTCACACAAAAGTAAAATTTAGCATTCAAACAAATCTACTAGAACTCATCCGTATCAAAATTCTTCTCATCATGAAGAAAGTGTTCATAGATCCAACGCTAGAACAAATTCAATCGTAAATTCAAGAAACAACTAGTAATCCAAGGCTGTAGTTTCAAGAACTTCAAAGCCTATATATGGACCAAAAGAATTCTATGGAAATGAAGGTGCCATATCAACTTTACCATGGCTTGAGGAAATTGAGTCCATTGTTATCATCAGCCAATGTACTGAGATTCAAAAGATTCAGTACTCCTCTCAATACGTTAAAGGCAAAGCTTCGGAATGGTGGAATACTCTAATTATGTCAAAGGGTAGAGAAACTATGTATCAATTGAAATGGGAAGCATTCAAAGAACTTGTGCTACAAGAGTTATGCCAAATGCATGAAACCTATCTTATTCAAACTAAGTTTTTGAACCACAAGGTGGAAGGCAATATTCTCAAGAAATACAATAATAAGTTTCATCAGTATTGTAGATTGGTACCACACTTGGTAACACCCGAATCCAATAAAGTAACCCACTATATTTGGGGTTTACCTCGGGAAATTAGAGACATGGTGAGATCTCATTTGCTCAAACCGCTGATTCAGCCATGGAATTAGCCAGTGATCCGATGAATGGTCTTATCATAAATCAAGAAGAAGACAAGAATGGCAAAGGAAAGAAAGAAGAAACTGTGGAAAATAAAACAAAGAAAAGGAGGAAGGGTCTGCCAAAGCTGTGGCAGAAGACATAACGGGAAGTGTTTAAGACCAACCAAAAATATTCCATTAGTAACATGCACCTTTTGCAAGAAGCTCGGTCATTCGGAAGAAAATTGCAAAAGTAATACAGTTCTATGTTTCAGTTGTGGAGAAAACGGACACTTTAGCTCAGAATGTCCGCAAAAGACAACCAACGCAAGTGAAAGCTGTGCTAAGAAAGGAAAAGCTAAAATAAATATGTTAAATGCACAAGGAGCATCTGACAATCAAGAATAGAAGTAGACAAGATCCAAAGGCATTATAAATTACTAATAAGTTTAGTTAGCTCTTGTAAATTGTTTGTAATCTCATTTTAAACGGGAAATTTTGTAATCATATAAGGGTATTTTAATCCCTAATGTATTAGCATATAGATCGTGTCTTTACACAAGAATGCTTATATTCAAAGGAAAAGAGATAGTTAAATTTCGAAAATTTTCAAAATACAAGAAACTATGTTATTCAATAATCATCATCTATAGAAAGATGAAATGAATGAATTAAACTAAGACATAAGAACATTTCTACTCAAAGAGAATAAGTTATCCAAACTTTGAAAGTTCAAGAGTACAATTGATGGAAATAAACGGAAGGAATCTGTCAAGATCATGAAGTAAAGGATATCATTACTCGAGTATAAATATATTGAATGTTATCAAAATGAGTGAATCAAAGGATTCTATAGACTGAATCCAAGATGCAATCTAGTTAACATCAGTAAATATTTAAAATACGAAAGGTAAGGTAAATAGCTAAACACAATTGGCCATTGTGCCTAAAAATTTACAATTACTTATGACATTTTGAACTATTAACTGAATACATCATCAAAAGATGTGAGTTAACAACAAATCATGAATTGCAACCATTCAAACAGTTCGAGTTAAGTTCAAGCAATAGATTAAAAAGAATCTGATAGCAAATTAATAAGTAAGGAATAACTCACAACGAATCTCGAGGACAAGATTCATTCCAAGGTGGGGAGGATGTAACATCCCCAAAATTTCAAACCAAATTTGACAACTTAGTAAAGTTGAAGGATCAAATTTATTCTTAAAAAAATAAGCGATGGAAAAATTTAAATAAAGAAAAAGGAAATAAGGAAAGTAAAAATATTCCATAAAGAAGTTCATCCCATGTTAAGGATATGGAAAAATGAAAATCCATCCCATATGGAAAAATAAAAGAAAGTGGAAGCATTTCACTCGGGTATAAACAAGGAAAATAAAACCCATCCCACATGGAAAGTAAGAAAGAAATGGAAGCTCTTTATAAAGAGAGAAATTTTCATAGTAATATTCTTTTATGCCTAGCATGGACCCAGTGGTCCTAGCAGTGGGTGCGAAGCATCCGACGCGTACGGGCACATGCTCGGGCTCTGGCGAGGAGGACGGCGATGGCGACGACGACGACGACGGGCGAAGGGCGCAATGTGGCACACTTTGCACTCCGCAAGCCGCTAGAGAGCTGTCAGGTCCTCGATTTCAGTTGGATCTTACTCAAATCATGTCATAACTCACACAAATAAATGTGTCGACAAGGGAGTTAATGACGGGTTGCTATATTTAGAAAGATTACTATTTATTAATGGTGGAATCAATAATAAACAGGGTAGTTGCTATCAATAATCAAAGGTAACTAACACACACAAGATTCACTCAAAAGATTTCCATTCATACAAAGTTAATCATACAAAAGGATAATAGATTTAGGATTTCTTGAAGGAAAGTTATTGTTGGTACTATTCTAAGAACGGCTGTCTCTCAATAAATGTTCTTACTTAGTATCGTATTCAGCCGATGTCCGTATGTGTGCCCTAATTATTCCTTTTATAGGCCTGACACCTCTAGACAGCTGTCATTTCTTCTAGAAACCATAAATGCTAAAACATATTCAAATTTACATATTCAGAAATAATCCTAAGTGTAAAACAAGTCTTTCGGGTAGGCTCTGCAACAATATTCATTTTCCCAGTAGACTGTGTGCTCTGCCATCCTTCATAACTTGGTAACATAGAAGTGTGCTCGGGATCAGTTTCCGGGTAGACATTACTTGAAGAGTATTTTACCAAGTGAAATACTCACCGGGTAGACTTCAATCTTCTGGACTTTGCCAGACTTTGCCCGACAAACCCTTACGAGAAACCTTGTTCTTCAATGGTCCCTTCAACCCTTTGCTAGAGAATTGCTTATTAGCAAAGTATTCTTGGTAGCACTGTTCCTTTCTTGAGTTGAACCTTGCCCGATGTTGCTTATAGGTATTCCATTAAAACATCAAGCCTACTTGGACCATACTTATTAATGAATACCTTGCCCAGTCTTCCAATCACTTGGCTTCATGAGCTTGGTTAGCCTAAAGCTTACTCGGAAGTGAGCGTTACTTGGCTATGAAGAACAGACTTGCTTGATAAAGTGATCCTTGCCTGGATAAGCATAAACTAGTGAACCTTGCCCGGTAATATACTAATTTGCAAACCCTGCCCGGATATCCACTAAAGAAGACTTCAAGAAGATAACCCTGCCCGATAGACAAAACTTCGTTCCTGGCTAAGTAAAATCTTTCTCGGAAGTCTAAGGTGTGCCCGGATCCATACTTAGCGAATTCTGAGGAGGTTGAGAAGATTCCAATCTTCCATATATCTCTCTTGGGTCAAACCTCTGACTCAACAATCTCCCCCTAGATTGGAACACCTCAGTTGTCCCAAAACACTTATATGTTACTTACACAGGATTAAAAATACACATTAAATTCAAAATAAAATTACATATTCAAATGATATAAACAATTACATATTCAAAAGCTGTCCGAAGACATTACAAAATAAAGTCCTACTATAAGAATCTTGTCTTTTTCTTGAATTGTAGTAGGCTTGTCTTCTGTTTGCAATAAAACTTCCTGCTCTTTGTTTAAAGATATCAAGGACATGGTAATGAGTGTGACTTTCAGGAATAACCATGTCCCTTATATCCATCAGATCTTCAGTGTGCAGGTAAGTCAGGTCTTCATCTCTTTTGATTATCCCCAATATACATTCATCTGAGTTTCTTAGCACATAATGGCCATTTTCTTTGTACTCAATCTCAGCTATTACACCATTCTTTTGAACCGTATAATTGGGGCGTGTCATTCTTCTTTCAATACTGATGCAAGTATTCATGTTTGACAAAGGATTCTTGTCTCTAACATTCATCTTGTAGTACCTTTCAGCACTGTCCATCTTTCTTAATTTTGCAGTTCGTCTTGATTTGTGAAGTTGACTTGTTTTCTAGTTTCTCTTTTCTTTTAGGAATGGGAATCCTTTGTCAGCTTCTTCTCTTAAGTACTTTGATAGATCATTCTGTTGTCTTCCAGCCCTCCTGCCTCTATCTCTATAATCATACAAATTGAGATATGCCATCCTCTCTAGTTGTTCTTGAGTATATTCATTAAAATCACTTCTCACAACAATATCTCAGTGTTGCCTACTTTCCATAATCACTTTAAGAGACTCAGTAACATAATCATAGTAGAGTTCTCTTGGAAGATCCACATCTGATTGTGGTCTTTTTGTTCTTTGAGATCCACTCCCACTGGATTCACCTCTTCCACCTCTTGGATATCTTATTGAAAATGGCAGCCTGAAAGGAATAGACTTCATGCGTTTTCTAGGCCCCAAATTGAAAGTTTTGATGTAGATTGACTCTACCATTTCAGGTGGAATGTGAAAAAGTTCATCAATATTGTGTCCTGCCACTTTCTAGAGAATTTTTATCATTTTTTGTATCCCCGGATTGTTTGACTTTCCTGCAGGCACAAACACTCCGTCAACAAAGCTTCTAGGGTTCTCACTTTCCCATGGAGCCTTTTCCCAGTCAGCCTTTTGCATGTAGAAAAGTTCTTTCAAGTCTTGCTTTTCTAAGGCATTAAATGAGGCTTCATCCATTGCTCTTTGATTAATCATTGTGCCCCTTAGAATATTGATCATCTCTTCATTGTCCCAGGGAACAATAGGTTCATCTTCAGGTTCAGGTTTGACTTCTTGTGGAGTAGGGGTTTCAACCGGCCAGACTTGTTCTTTTGACTTTTCCCTCAAGGTTTGAATTCTTTTTTTCTTTGTTTGAGGTTCATCAGTTGGTTCAGACTGCTTGGATGAGCTCTCAGTTTGTAACCTCTTCAATTTTTCTTTTCTTTTAAGTTTATTGTATGGTCCAACACTGATTCTCTTGATAAGTTCTCAACTATTTCAGGCTTTACCCCTTTCCCCAGCAGGTATCCACACATACCTCCAAACTTATTTTTCAAAGTTTCCATCTTTTCAATCTTCTCATTTTCTTTTACACATTTTTCTATCACTTTCTCTCTTTCACTATTGTAGAGATCTTGAAGCTTGTCATGATTGAAATGGCTCAAGTCTTTTTCAGAATAACCATGCTTCCTTAGATAATCTATGTGTTTCTGAGCATCTCTATTCTTTTGTTGCATGACTCTTTTGATCTTTTCATTTTCTTCCTTAAGTCTCTTATTTAACTCATTATCATTCATATGAGAAACACTTTCAAATTTCACACCAAGTGCCCTCAGCTTCATAATCAAAGGATTCTTCCTTTTAGCTTCCAACATACTCAGCTCAATGTTTGCCCTTTGTTCCTCAGTCATTGTGACCTGAGGGGACACAACACTAGCACCTTCAACACCTTTTCCATCATTGTCATTATTATCATCAGATTCATCAAACTCATCATCTTCTTCTGTTGAGTCATCAACTGCATCAATTTTGGGTTCATCTGAAGGTGGATGTTCTGGGTTTGGTTCACTCACAACAGGAACATCAGGAACACCTTGAACTTTTTCTCCCGGTTGTAAGGTCTGCAGTGGGACTGCCCTGATTGGACTATCTTTATCATCAGGAGTTTCAACATAACATTTATTCTTCTCATCCCATTTTCTTCTCTTCTTAGATCTTTCATGTTCAGATTGTTCAGATGTCCTATTTCTTCTCATATAGGTCTTAGCAAACTTCTTTACCTTTTCTGCAAATTGTTCATATAGTTTTGAAAGTCTTTCTTGTTTCTGTTGAAGTGTTTCATGAGATTGAGTCACACTTTTCCTTTCTGGCCAGCTGTTAGTTGGGTTTTTCCTTATATCTTCTCTCACTTGATCAGCCCATTTCTTGGCATCCATTGAAACAATAGTCTCACCAATCTCCTCTTCAACCATCATCTCTGTACCCATATTGGTCTGTTCATCAGTTTCAGTTGACTTCTTTTCTGGTTGACATTGAGGTTGAAACTTGTTGACCACCATAGCCAAAGAATTGTCTACTTCCTCATCTCTTTTCAAATTAATCAAAGCTTCAATCACATCTTGATCAGCCTCATCTTCATTTATCATTTTAGCAATGTTGGCCTGAGTGATCAGTGCTTCCTGCTCTGCCTGCTCCTCTGGAGTCAGGTTTTGGGCCAAGATTTCCCTCTCCCTTGTTTCTCTCAATATATTTTCCTATTCTCTTCTGGCAGCAGCAATAGCAGCTTCAGCATCATCTTTAAACAGAATATCTTTCTCAGGATAAGCTTCAACAGGCTCTTCTTATGTCATTTTTTCTTTGCCTTTATCCATTCTTTTATGCACTTCTTCCTCTTCATCGGTTTGCTGATAATCATCAATTTCTTTTTCAAGTGCTTCTAATTCAGGATCATGCTCTACTCTCTTGGAGCCCTCAGGTTGTTCAGTTTCAGCAATTGGCTCCTCAGCAGCAGCATTTTCATCATTCTGTTCTTCAGTTAATGTTTCTGTTAACATATTAGTGATCATATCAGTGGTAGCCATAATCTCTTCATCATTTATCTTTTCAATCTCATTTCCAGTTTCTTCTTCATTTCTCATTTCTTCCTCCTCCTCACTCAACACTACATTCATAACTTCATCAATCACATCATAATTTTGTTCTCCAACATCTGATTTATCACCTTCATAATCAACATTCTATATATTTCTTTCATCACTTTCCTCACCATCATCATATGCATTCAGGATGCATGTCAAACCATTTACAGTCTCCACACCTGTATCGGTTTCAATTTCAACATTTACCATAGAGTCAGTTGGCATATTCACATTCTCCCCCTGTTTTGGGGCAGCTGAGGTCTACTCAACCTCCTGCTCCAGGGCTTGAATTCTCATTTTGGCCCGGGCCAAATGATCTATCAACATTACATTGTCCATGGTTATCTCCTCATTCCTCTTCTTTAATTCAGCATTTTCTAACAACAAGTCCAAATTTCTTTGGAATAGGTCTGTGTCAGTATGTGGGGTTGTAGGTTGTGATGTAGAGAGAGGTTCATATTCAAGTTGTTCTTGGTTTATAGTTTGAGTTTGGATAATGGGTTGTGGTGGTGATTGTGTATGGGGTGGTGATTGTATATGGGATGGGCTTGGAATGTATGAATCTGTTTGAATTTGGCTATTGGTTGGTGGTGTTTTTGGTGTTGGAGATGTATGAGTTGATGTTTCAGGATGGCTCAAGGTTAAGGTTTGGGTAGGTGATTGAGTGGTTTGGTTTTGAGGTTGTGGTGGAGTGTGTGGTAGTGATGGTATAATGGGTAATGGTGATTGTGCTGGTGTTGGAATAGGTAGGTCAGTTGGTAATGGTTGGTGTGGTGGAGTTTGTGGTGGTTGTTCAGGTTCTTCAAGTTGCTCCCCCTGATCCATTGCAACATCATCCATGGCTATTCCAGCCCCTCCTTCATTTCCATCATGATCATCATCTCCATCATCAGAATCATCATCATCACCCTCATCATCTTCCCCTTCTTCCTCCCCTGAGCTTAACTCAGGCACCGGCATAATCTCCAAATCATGGTTCAACAACCATGGTAATATTTCATAAGGAGTGTTGGAATTGAATCTGTTTGCCCTTCCCTGATTTGCAATTTTTCTATATGTGTCTGGATTCTGCAGCTGATGTGTCATACCAATTGTGGGCAGATCCTGTAATTCCCTATTAAAGATTATCTGTAGGAATCTAGGGTATTACAGGAATCTATCATCTTCTGCCTTCTTCAAATTTCCAACCATGCCATCAAATATCATCTTAGAAAAATTGAAAGGCAGATCATATATAATACCAACAGTGGCATTTGCTAAATCACGACTCATCAGAGTCGATGATCCTTTTCTTGGAGCAAACCCCTGTATCACATGGTGAATCAAGAACCTATACAACATAGGGAACATCCCCTTTTGAAACCGTCTATCATGGACAGTTCCCTGATACCCCATCGTCTGCTCAAAGATCCTCATCAAATGATCGGTATTGAAATTTATATGGTTATGGTCATCATCTCGTAACTGCAAACACCTTCTTATCATCCCTTCTGTTACATGAATTTCATGGCTTGCAATAGTTTCTCCGATTCTTTTCCTATTTATGTCATCAAACAAGTCTTGCAGAACGCCAGAAATCTAGTGAATGATTTCTGTAGATGGTTGGGCATTCTGTGAAAGCAAATCTCACATTGGATCTAGCCATCCAAGTAATCATCCTTTCCACTGGCTCATTGTTAGGAGTGACCTTCAGCAATGCGCACATATTGTACTTTGGTTCAAAGGCATACTTAGGTTGAACTTCTTCTTCTTCTGCCATATCTGAACATCACAATCGAACATATTCAACGTGAAATTAGCATAAAAGTTCATTACTTTACGCAATTTCAAGTTATAAATTTTTAGAAGAAAGAGAGAAATTTTATTAAGAAACTGATCTTCGACAAATTAATAACCTAAATACAAAAACAGAGTATTAGTAATCAAGTACATAATCGAAGCCCGTTATAGTCTAGTCGTTATCGGAATACACATTATCATTGCTTACCGAGTCAGAATTAGGGGGCTGTTTAAAAGGGTTTGTATTAGAGATGAATATGATAAGTCGGTTTGGGTTTCTTTGAGAGTAAGCAGTTGCAGTGGAAGGAGAGAGAGGGGGGGGGGATAATGTTGAAAATATCCCTAACTCCCTCTTATATACCTTTTGAAATTGGGTTTTAAATGCATTTTTGTCGTGTAGTGAATTATTGGCTGTCAAACATAATAATCTTATCCAATTTAAAACCTTACCCGATAAAATTAAAAGGTTAACCTTTGCTCGGAAAAATTTTCATTATTAATTGACTAAGTTTACCCGGCATCTTCCACTTACAAACCT
Source organism: Bidens hawaiensis (assembly GCF_021521415.1). Classification (NCBI taxonomy): domain Eukaryota; kingdom Viridiplantae; phylum Streptophyta; class Magnoliopsida; order Asterales; family Asteraceae; genus Bidens; species Bidens hawaiensis. The sequence goes on from NW_027496183.1 coordinate 21,873, forward strand.
TGCTTGGTCAAGTTAACTAATTTAAAGTCAAGTAAAGATGAAGAAAGCTTACCCGAAATACCCGATTTCTTGAGAACTTAATCACAAGACAAATAATCAAGTATAAAATATCAAATAAGCATCCTTGCTAGGAATCAATTAAGATACCCAAATAAATTTCTCAAATATAAATTAAGTAACTCAATCTAGCATAAACCCTATCAGAATCAGAAACACATTCAATCAAGCATACTTTGATATATAGTATGCCCGAGCAACCATCCTAATGTATAGTATGCCCGAACAACCTTCTTTACAAAGTATACCCGAATAACCTTTCATAGAGTATAAAGTGTGCCCGAAAAGATATCTAGCAGACAGTGTACTCGGAAAGTCAAATTTTGAAATTACCAAGTATATTGAGGGACCAATAGCGTACCCGGAATATAAAGTGTGCCCGGAAGACAAAGTCTGCCCGAAAACACTTGTAATTTCAAAGCAATCATAATCACAAATAATACATATCATGCTCGGAGTGAAACTAAACATAAAACACCTAAGTGTACTATAGTCTAAAAATTTCAAAGAGCTTGCTCGACAATCCTATGTTAGCACTAAGCTTGCTAGGATTAACATATTCAAACATCAGATATGCCTGGGAACTAAACTAAACAGTTTAGTCTACCCGAGAAACTTCAAATTAATAAATCATACCCGAAAAACATATTCAAACATAAACAGTTAGGCTTGCCCGGAAGGTTAGAAAACATCAAACCTTACCCGAACTTACATATTCAACCTATTAAAGGAAAAAATGCAACACTTTTTGACTTAAACCAATTGTCAAAGACATTTGTCAGTTATGTATCATTCCAGATCACAGTTTAAGAGCAAATGGTGCATTTAGAGATCAAATTTCAGTTATATTTCAATTCTAAACAATTTCTTTTATAAACTGAAAAGATCTCTGTAGGTTCCCAGCCGGATCTACACAGAAGTATCTCGTACTACGTAGGTGCGGAATCCCTATGTAAGACGATACGAGCGTTAGATGCGATATACGTTAAAACCAAGCACAAATACACGTTACAATACTCAAAAGACACTTTGTATTGCAACCCTTCAACACGTGATATTCAATCACAATTACACGTACTGGAATCATCACTTAAAACAAGCCGTAGCCAAGGCACATAAAGCCTTCGACAACTTCGCCTAACAGACTAGGCGAAGTTGTCAATAACTTCGCTTGTCCACAAGTTCGCTTATATTAGGCGAACTTGTGAGACAACCTATACAAATCAAAACAAACCAACTAACACGATTACAGACACTAGATACTGAACTACTGACATAATGCACCAACAGACTCCCCCTTGGCAGTAGCTTCATATCTCTATCTTCAATCACTTGTCTTGTAATCCCAAAAATCTCGAGTCACTCGTCTTCAAGCATGAACGCCTTCTCTGACACAAACGGAAACTACTCTCTGATATTTCTTGGCTTCATCTTTCCATGCAGGAATATAGAATATCTTTTTCTCGTCCAGCACCTGCAAGTCAGCTTGAGACAAATTTACCAAGTGCATAGGATCATACACTCTCAGCACCTCTTGTTCATCTTCATCCTCCATAACCGCTTCAACTGTTTGACTATCTACATACCACCATTTCAGATTCTTTAAGACATCCTTGGGCATTTGTTTCATCGGCACTTCTTTTAAACACCGGATAAGCTTATACTTCATTACCATCCAAGGTTTGCCATCAGCTCTCATTCCTCTGTCTTTATCTGCAACAAGTTTCCCTTTCTGCGTCTTTAACAACTCGAACCTTTTCTCTTTTATACTTTCTTTCCACATAATCTTCCTAATAATTCTAGCCATATTATCATCACTCCTGTTTATCAACCCCAACTTGGCCAAATCCTTCACCTCACACTTAGGCAAGGTATTCAACGATCTCAACAACCTCTTGAAGTACTGAATCCCATCGTAACGTTTAATCACAAATAGCCTCAACTGCTCATCATACAACCAGCATATAATCCCCTTCTTCGATTCAGCATACCCTTTGATATTATAACTCTTTTTAAACATAGTTGGAACCGCTGGCTTCTTTGTCTTTACGAACCATTGAGCGTAGCCTTCTTTCCATCTCGGCTGCTCTTCCCATTCTGTCTCATCACTTCCCATATCTTGACCCACATTTGACTTATCAACATCTGGAATTTCATGTTCTACATTATCCTCCACAATATCTCCCTCTTCAATCTCACTGTCAATCACAATCTCGGCTCCTATCTTCTCAATCTCTTCAACCGGTAACACATCATCGTCACCTACAATATCGTCATCCAACATCTCCTCATCATCCACTACCACCACATCATCACCCCCTGATCCACCTGCTGCACCAGCTGACTCCCCCTGAGATGTGGAAGTCCCAAGAGTTTGTTCAGTTTTTGGCAACTCACCACCTGCACCTTTCGATGCATTGGGATCATCGTCTCTATCATTACTCTTCTTCGTCCTCAAGTCATCGCCCTTGCAGCTCGTCTCCCCCTGAGATGCTAAGAACTGTTTTAAAGCATCAAAAAGTTTACCGTGCTCAACCAGGAGGGACGACTGAATCTGATTTTCTGCAACAAGGCGCTGAATGGCGTGAGTCTGGATCAAGTTGATTCTTGACTGTTCTGCCACGACCCTTTCAAGAGTTGCTATCCTTTCTGAGTCATCAGATAAATTTGCATCAAAATCAAATCTCATATGAGAAATGTCTTGAGCATACGGTGGAGGGATTCCCAAGGTAGCCGGAACATCAGAAACAGGCTGAAAAGTAACCGCAGGTGGTATTGTAACAGATAAACCCGCGGTGGCAACCAAAGTCGACTCAACAAATCTTGCCACATCCTCCGATGGAGTAAGAATAGGAGGTGGCAAGGAAACAATTTCTGGAGCCGAAAACTGAAAAGTAGTGGGTGGAATGCCAAAGGAAGATGATGTAGATATCACGGGAACACCCGAGGTGATCGGTCCTGACACAGTCATCGATGCAGGGACCATAGTCATACCAGATAAGGCGGGTGGAGAGAAACGAACCACCCTCGAGCTTTCACCAGCTCCCAAGCCTTCACCTGTTCTGACCCTTTTTCGATCGACGAATCAACCGATCTAACTCCTCCTCAAAGTCAGATTCACTGTCATCTGTGTCTTTCTTTCTTTTTCCATGAATTCTTTCTTAGGCGACCAGAATCTGTCTTGCTTCAGCAACATCATCAGCTAAGGAGTCAGTCGGTTCTTTCAGAATCAGCTACAGACGTAGCTACCATCGACACATCAACACCAGAAACCTCTGCTACTGAGACCTGAATCTCTGCCTCAGGATCAACTCGCTCCATATCAAAGAACCCTTGGCCACCAAAAGCAGCTTTAAGGTCTACCTGTTCCTCCGTTGCCACAAGAGGAGCAGCAGGCAATGCTTGCTGTACCACAGGTGGAGGTTGAGAAACAACTGCCTGTTGCGGTGCCAGATCCCGAAACTCAGACACCCCAATATCTTCTGTTTGACTGGTAAATGGTTGTTCTGTTTGACCACAAGTGGTCAACATGACCAAACATATATGGGAGTATACGTCCTTTCAAATCAGAATTATTGACATAGTTCTAAGTGAATGAATATAAAACAAGTTACATATTGCCCCAAATGCCTTCAGTTTTCCAGGTTAATGGCTATCATATTTGTCTGAAAATAGATGATAGGACCACCATATACAAGTATATGCCTTTCCAACTTGAGAAAATGACATAATTTTCAACAAAAGTAACTCTTGAGACTTTTCATAGAAAATCCCTTTAAGCTTCTTTAAAGCTTGAACTGAATAGTATTATCATATCTCAACACCATTAACAACTTGCTCATGTTTTGATCAAAATTTTGTGATTATGAAAAAATTCATTTGATAATTCATTTGAAATCTTTAAATTTGACATAAAGACATATTTTGACACAAACAGTTGTAACATAGTCAAATCTTAATCAAACTTAACATTATTAAGACAAACAGACATAACTATCATTCAAGGTCTAGCATATCCTAATAACATCAAGTGATCAGATAATTCACATAATCAAATAATCATAATCAAGTGATTACTCATGATATCAGATAAGCATTTAATTCACAAAGACAGATCAAACTACTTATCATAACATCAACTAAGTTAACTGATAAACAATCATTAACATTAATGACACATAAATAGCACAGATAATCACTTAAGCACTAATCAGTTAACATCAACCAAGTAACATATTCATAACATATTCATTCAACACTAAAAGTATGTGTCCTCTATTAAGAATAGTCAATTAACACATAGAGACACACACTAAGCACATATCCTCAATCAGACCTCATCTGAGTTGATCATAACCAGAGCTTTCAAAAGAAAGTTGAATCTGGTTTTGTTAAGTGGCTTGGTGAATAGGTCACCCAAGTTGTCACTTGTATCAACTCTCTGCATTTCAATCAAACCTTTTTCATTACAATCTCTAATGAAGTGATGTCTGATTTCAATATGCTTAGTCTTTGAATGTTGGACTGGATGCTTAACAGTAAAGTATGCAGCAGTATTATCAATGATAATAGGGGTATGCAGAAAATTCAAACCATAATCCAGCATCTGGTTCTGAATCCATAGAACTTGTGCACAGCAAGTAGATGCAGCAATGTATTCAGCTTCAGCAGTTGAGATTGAGACAGTAGTCTGCTCTTACATTGCCATGACACTAGCCTTTCACCCAAAATTTGACATCCACCTGAGGTTGACTTCCTGCTCATGTTACATCCATCATAATCACTGTCTGTGTAGGCAATAAGGTCAAAAGATTGATTCTTTGGATACCAAATTCCTAAGTCTGGTCTACCCTTTAAATATCCAAAAATTCTCTTAACAACATTCATGTGGGAGACTTTTGGACTTGCTTGGAATCTTGCACAGACACATACAACAATCTTTACTCTGTATTCATGTTCATCTATTGGCTCCCCCTTTTCATCAGCTACCATCTTTTCTTTTGTATCCATAGGAGTTGAAGCAGTCTTCAAATCATTGCATTTGAATTTGTCTAGGATGTTCTGCACATACTTAGACTGGTAGATGAAAATCCCATCAGCTTTCTGTTGAACTTGCAATCCAAGAAAGAAGTTCATTTCCCCCATTGAACTCATGTTGTATTTGGATTTCATTACCCCTTCAAACTCCATGCACATTTGTTCATTTGTTGAACCAAAGATGATTTCATCAAGATAGACTTGTAATAGCAGCAAGACTGATCCCTTTCTTTTGTAAAAGAGTGTCTTGTCAATGGCTCCTCTTTTGAAACCATTTTCAAGAAGATGATTTGATAGCTCATCATACCATGCTCTAGGAGCCTGATGCAATCCATATAGGGCTTTATTTAGTTTATACACCCTGTTTGGATACACTGGATCTTCAAAACCTGGTGGTTGAGCAACATACACCTCTTCATCAATCTTTCCATTTAGGAATGCAGACTTTACATCAAGCTGGAACACCTTAATGTTCTTTGAGGTAGCATATGCAAGAAAGATTCTGATTGCCTCAAGTCTTGCAACTGGTGCAAAGATTTCCTCAAAGTCTATTCCTTCTTTTTGAAGGCATCCCAATGCCACAAGACTTACTCAAATATACCACTTGTCAGGTCCTCGATTTCAGCTGGATCTTACTCAAATCATGTCATAACTCACACAAATAAATGTGTCGACAAGGGAGTTAATGACGGGCTGCTATATTTAAAAAGATTACTATTTATTAAAGGCGGAATCAATAATAAACAGGGTAGTTGCTATCAATATTCAAAGGTAACTAACACACACAAGGTTCACTCAAAAGATTTCCATTCATACAAAGTTAATCATACGAAAGGATACTCGATTTAGGGTTTCTTGAAGGAAAGTTAATGTCCGTACTATTCTAAGAACGGCTGTCTCTCAATAAATGTTCTTACTTAGTATCTTATTCAGCCGCTGTCCGTAGGTGTGCCCTAATTATTCCTTTTATAGGCCTGACACCTCTGGAAAGCTGTCATTCCTTCTAAAAACCCTAAATGCTAAAACATATTCAAATTTACATATTCAGAAATAATCCTAAGTGTAAAACAAGTCTTCCGTGTAGGCTCTGCAACAATATTCATTTTCCGTGTAGACTGTGTGCTCTGCCATCCTTCATAACTTTGTAACATAGAAGTGTGCTCCAGATCAGTTTCCGGGTAGACTTTACTTGAAGAGTATTTTACGAAGTGAAATACTCACCGGGTAGACTTCACTCTTCTGGACTTTGCCAGACTTTGCCCGACAAACCCTTACGAGCAACCTTGTTCTTCAATGGTCCCTTCAACCCTTTGCTAGAGAATAGGTTATTAGCAAAGTATGCTTGGTAGCACTGTTCCTTGCTTGAGTTGAACCTTGCCTAATGTTACTTATAGATATTCCATTAAAACATCAAGCCTACTTGGACCATACTTATTAATGAATACCTTGCCCGGTCTTCCAATCACTTGGCTTCATGAGCTTGGTTAGCCTAAAGCTTACTCGGAAGTGAGGTTTACTTGGCTATGAAGAACAGACTTGCTTGATAAAGTGATCCTTGCCCGGATAAGCATAAACTAGTGAACCTTGCCCGCTAATACACTAATTTGTCCTGCCCGGATATCCACTAAAGAAGACTTCAAGAAGATATGTTGGTGCATGATGTCAGTAGTTAAGTATCTAGTGTCTGTAATCGTGTTATTTGGTTTTTGTATTAATGTTTAAGCGAACTTGTCTCACAAGTTCGCCTGATATAGGCGAACTTGTGGAACAAGCGAAGTTAGTGACAACTTCGCCTAGCATGTTAGGCGAAGTTGTCGAAGTATATTTAAGGTTGGGATACGGCTTGTATGTAATCAGTTGTTTAGTACGTGTAATTGTGATCGGTGAATCACGTGTTATTAGTTGCAATACAACGTGTCTTGTGAGTATTGTAACGTGTGTTTGCTTGTGTTTAATGTGTATCGTCTTCTACGCTCGTATCGTCTTACGTAGGGATTCCGCACCTACGTAGAACGAGATATTCCGTGTAGATCCGGCTGGGAACCTACAATTGGTATCAGAGCATTTGCTCGTGATTGTGTGGTTCGGGATTATCACACGAGTGTAGAAATCGTTTCGTTCGACTATTCGCGGGACGAGTTTACGTTGGAATACCGAGTTTTTGTGTCCTACTCACCTCACTTCACCAAAAACAACCCATTACACCTTCGCATACCTCGCAAAATGTCAAAATCAAACCTGCAAAAACGATGTGTTCATCAGGCGAAGTTGCCGCCACTGTTTGTAGGGTTTAGGCGAAGATATAAGTTTAAGCGAAGTTATTAACAACTTCGCCTACCTCAAAAGTTCGCTTAACTTAAGCGAAGTTATCTACAACGTCGCCTAATCAGGCGAAGTTAATAAATCAAGCGAAGTTAAGACTTAAGCGAAGTTATCATTAACTTCGCCTACAGTACTGTTTAGAATAAAAAAAAAATTTACTTTTGGTTTCTTTGAGTGCTCGTTTGTATTTCTTCCAAATATGACTTCTATAAATATTACGGAACTGGTGAAAATGGAGGTGGAAGCAGGTTCAGCTACTAAGGCACCGAAAATGCTTAAGGGTACCGATTGCGTGGCTTGGAAGGATCGGTTTGAACAATATGTTAAATATCAAGATGCTAAGATGTGGGTGTGCATTCAAGATGGATACATTCCACCAACGGCCCTATTTGAGGGTCGTGATCAAATAAAGAAATACAGTAAGATGGATGAGGAGGAGAGAAAAATGTATGAGGCAGAGAGTAAAGCTCATGCGGCTATCACCATGGCTCTTCCACAAGAGATTCTTCACACCTTCAGGAAATACAAAACCGCTAGAGAGCTATGGGAAGCATTGGAAAACCGATATGAAGGTAATGTGGGAATACGTGCATCCAAAATTAAGCTACTAAAAACCCAATTCTCGGTGTTCAAATATCTGAAAAATGAATCACTTATTGATATCATCACTAGATATTATCACCTGATGACCGAACTCAGCAATTACTCCATTGTTTACAAAGAAGAGGAGATAGTAGAGAAACTTCTTGATGCTCTTCCACCGAAATGGGAAATGTACACTGTGTTGATGAGAGAAGATAAAGAGTTTGCCGATTTTGATTTGGAAACGGCAGTCAATAAATTACGAACTTTTGAACTTAACATGGTTCAGAAAGAGACACCAACTGATCAGGTTCAGGATCCGGGAATGTATGGTGCAAAAGTTAGTTCAAGTTCAACTTCAAGATCAGAATCAACTGCCTACTACTCAAAGGGAGACTCAAGCTCAAATTCAACTCAAGATGGTCATGTGACTCTCAACATGGATGGTGATGTATGTTTTGTAGCTGGAGGAAGTAAGTCTTCAAAATCTCAAGCCACAACTAGTAGTTTTCCTTCAAATATTCCTACCAACAACTACTCTCAGATGCCCATGAGTGTTAAATCAGCTGAACAGCAGTTTGCTCTCTATGCATCTTTTATTGCTTCTTACGAAAACTACATCAAAGGTAAAATAGTCGATCCCGCAACTTTGGATGAAGACTATGATCAGATTGATGCTGATGATCTAGAAGAGATGGATCTACAGTGGCAGATGGCAATGATAGTAAGAAGGGTTAAAAGGTACATGAAGAAAACAGGTAGAAAGTTCGTTGGCGAAAGACCAGGGTTTGACAAATCGAAGGTTAGATGTTATAACTGCCAACAGAATGGTCATTTTGCAAGAGAATGTACAAATGAAAGAGTTGAACGCAGTCAAAACAGGCCTGCACAACAGAGTGGTGGAGGTAGTGAAAATAAGGCTATGGTATCTAGACACAATAGTGGGTATAACTGGAATCTACAAGTTGAGGAAGTGTTCGACCAGGCCAACTTGGTTAACATCGAAACTGAAGGAAACGACAGAGAGACAAGAGAAGATCAAGCTTATATGGCAGAGGTGAATGATCAGCTCTCTGAGGTAAGTTCTGAACTCCCTTGTAGGCAATGTGAAAATCTGTCTGAACAATTGAAAATTTTAACTGATCAGTTTGTTAGTTTGGACTCTCAATTTAAAACGTTAAAAGAATATCATCATTACACTAAAACTAGAGAAAATAGTTATTCAGTAAAGATTAAGGCTAGTGAAAAGGATATCAGAAGTCTTAAAGCAAGTCTTGCTGAAAAAATACAAGTAATTGATCTTAGCTATGAAGTGTTAGAAGAGAAAACCAAACTAATTGCTGAAAGGGATAAACAGATAGCTGATTACCAGGTGAAAGTGGTGGAACTAAACAGAAAGCTTGAGCAGTTTAGAAATTCCTCTACAATACTTGATCACCTCGTAAGTGATCAACGTTCCCCAGTTAAAAGGGGAGGAATTGGATATTATGAAGTTCCACCACCTTATAATCATAACTATACATATGATCCTAGTAATCAGAAATCTGCTGATGTTGAGATTAGTCAGACAGTTCCTGTCAAAGTTTCAATTAAAAAACCTGAATTGAGTGAAAAAGATACGACTAAGCCTGTTTCGAGTGTTAAGATTTCTGTTCCAAGTTCTGTCTCATCAAAATCGGACCATACATCCGAATCTATTGAAACAAAAGAAGAGGTAGTGTTACTAACACGTGGGGAGGAGTATAAGCCTACTGAAAAGAAGTCTCCTCTAAACCCGTATGTCCCACCATATGTTAGACAAACGGGCAGTAATGCTACCTCAACATCAGAAACAACTGTTGAGATGAAAGTTGAACACAGGAGTTGTTTCAGATGTAATCAAATAGGACACCTGATTGCTAATTGCCCTCTAAATCGAAGATTCAGAGATATGAGGCCTCATAAAACTGAGAATAAGCCTAACGGTAATCGTTATAATGGTAAGAATGCTAACTCACCAATGTTCAAACATTGGACTAAACCAAGATTTCAAAGATGTCAATCTCAGTTTTTCCCTGTTAACAACCAAGCCACTTGGTACAATTCATTTAATTCACGAAGGTTTGGATGGCCCCATAGTCAATCCACAAGAAGGTATCCTTTTAGGACTTACAGAAATCATTCTAATACTAACTTTGGACAGCCAAAGTACGGGATGCCTTTTAACAGATTTAATCGACCCAAGACCAATAGGTCTTGGGTCCCCAGATTTTAATCCTTTGCTTTAATCGTGCGGGAACAGTTGAACAGGGCTGCAAACAATCTATGGGTTGTGGATAGCGGCTGTTCCCGGCACATGACTGGTAACAAAAATTTGTTACACGAATGGAAACCTGTTCAGGGAGGCAGAGTAAGTTTTGCTGGAGAGAGTGGTGGTAGAATTATTGGAATTGGGACGGTGACTAATGGTAAAATGAAGTTAGAAAAGATGAATTTCGTTGAAGAGCTGAAGCATAATTTGCTGAGTGTGTCTCAGATCTGTGACAAAGATTACACTGTGCACTTTACCAAAAATGAAGCGATTGTACTGTATCCTGGTTTTAAGATACCAGAGACATGGATAGTGATGAATGCTCCAAGGGAAAAGAACACATACGTATTGGGTATGAGGTCGACTGAAATGGCAACAGATGAGTCATGTCTTCTGTCAAAAGCAACTGAATCAGAGTCCGAGTTATGGCATCGAAGAATGGGACATATACATCTTCGAAAAATGAACTACATTGTCAAAAATGGGCTGGTGCTTGGTGTTCCCTTAAAAAACTTCAACTTTGAAGACCAATGCTTATCGTGCAAAAAGGGAAAGCAACATTAGAAATCTCATCACACCAAGAAGATCAATTCAATAGTCAGTACCCTAGACCTACTTCACATGGATCTCTTCGGTCCCGTGATTGTAAAAAGCCTAGGTGGAACATCGTACTGCTTGGTGATAGCTGATGATTTCTCTCGATATTCTTGGGTATATTTCCTGAAGACAAAAGATGAAACATTTCAGTTGGTAATTAAATTGATTACCAAGGTTGAGAACATCGTGGGGAGAAAGGTTAAATACATCAGGAGTGACAATGGGACAGAGTTCAAAAACTACCAGATGGAGATGTTCTGCTTACAGAAAGGGATGGACCACCAGTACAGCGCTCCGTATACTCCGCAACAAAATGGGGTGGCTGAGAGGAAGAACAGGACATTAATTGAAGGAGCCAGAACAATGCTGGCTGATGCTAAACTTCCTATGGTATTCTGGGCTGAAGCTGTTGCAACAGCCTGTTATATCCTTAATCGAGTTTTAACTGTTAAAACTCGATTGAATAAAACATGTTATGAACTTATGCATGGTGGAAAGCCTAACTTGAATGGTCTTGAACCATTCGGGTCCCCATGTTCAATATTAAAGACGAACTCAAAATTTGGTGAGATAGCCGACGAAGAAGTTGATGAGAGAATAGCTACGCAGATTCTTTATGATGAGGAAGAAAATTTTGTGCAACGACCGCAGTACAATGTATGTCAACCTTCCTCGTCAACTGATGTCGACACCCCTGCTGCCTCTACTGAAGACGAATTCTTCAATCCTTTTCACTCTCAACAACAATCGCCCATTGATGAACTATCTTCGAACCTGGAAGACAATCTGCTAGTCAGTTCGGTTCCGACTACAGGAGTTCATAAATATCACCCTTTGGAGAACGTGATAGGTGATCTGTCTGATGGTGTACAAACAAGACGAAGCTTGAATGAGGACACCTGTGTTTACGCAAGTATCAAAGAAACAGGTATCATTAACGAGTGTTTGTACACCTGTTTCATTAGCCAGATTGAACCAAAGAACTATCAAATGGCTCTAAAGGACAGCTCGTGGGTCGAAGCCATGCAAGAAGAGTTAGCCCAGTTCGAGAAGATGGAGGTTTGGAAATTGGTTGCAAAACCGAAAAATGTGCATGCGATTGGCACAAAATGGGTTTTCAAATGCAAGAGAGATGAAAAGGGGATAATTATCAGGAACAAGGCAAGGCTGGTTGTAAAAGGTTTTAATCAGCAAGAAGGGATCGACTACAATGAAGTGTTTGCTCCTGTGGCGAGATTGGAAGCGATTCGTTTGTTTTTGGCATTTGCTGCACACAAGGAGATGAAGGTGTTCCAGTTAGACGTGAAAAGTGCGTTTCTTAACGGTAAAGTCGATGAGGTTGTGTACGTTGAGCAGCCTCCGGGTTTTCCTGACCCAGACTTTCCTGATCACGTGTACAAGCTAAGTAAAGCGCTATATGGGCTACATCAGACCCCTCGTGCCTGGTATGCAACTATATCCGATTACATGCTTGAGAATGGGTTTGAAAGGGGAAAGATCGATAGCACACTGTTCGTTAAGAGAAAAGGAAGAGACTTTCTTCTGGTTCAAGTCTACGTGGACGACATCATCTTTGCTGCATCAAAGATCGCCATGTGTCAGGAGTTTGAAGCCGTCATGAAATAGAGGTTTGAAATGAGTGCTATGGGTGAACTAACTTTCTTTTTAGGACTGCAGGTTGATCAGAAGAAAGATGGGGTGTTTATTCATCAAACTAAATATGTCCAAGACGTTCTCAAACGCTTCAAGATGGAGGACAGCACTCCATTTGATATTCCAGTTTGCGTCATCCACAAACTGGGTGCTGACTCAGACAGTGATGCAGACGTGGACCCCACACAATATCGGGCAATCATAGGTTCTTTAATGTATTTAACTGCATCTAGACCTGATATTATGTTTGCAGTTTGTCTTTGTGCTCGCTTTCAGGCAAATCCAAAGGAATCTCATATGAAGGATGTGAAGAGGATATTGCGGTATCTCAAGGGCAAGCCTAAGCTGGGGTTGTGATACACGAAAGGGGGAGACTTGGAGTTAGTCGCTTACACGGATTCTGACTATGGGGGACGCAATCAGAATCGGAAGTCGACAACAGGTGGATGCCAGTTTCTTGGAAGCAGATTAGTGTCATGGCAGTGCAAGAATCAGACCTCTGTCGCCATCTCTACCTATGAAGCAGAGTACATGGCAGCATTGAACTGCTGCTCCCAGGTTCTTTGGATACAACAGCAGATACGCGATTACGGTCTGAATTTCACTCAAACTCCTATTTGCATTGACAACACTGCAGCGATCTCAGTAACTAACAATCCTGTAAAGCACAGTAAAACTAAACACATTGACATACGTCATCATTTTATACGGGATTGTGCTGAGAAGAAATTGATAGTGCTCGAAAAGGTTGATTCGTTAGATAATTTCGCTGATTTGTATACTAAAGCTTTTGACAAAAATCGTTTTCAAAACCTTGTTGAGCTAAATGGGATGATCAATCCCGAGTAACCGTGTTTTTCTTTTATTTAAAAAAAAAACGTCACTATCGCTTAGAATTATGTCGGTTGCTTCAGTTTGAAGGACATATCTTCGGATGTGTTTGGTCCTCACTTCTACCAGTAGATTATGAGGATAGCCATTAACCAACTGACTGAAAGTGACCGGGGCGGTTTATGATGTGTTTTTATTCTTTCGCTGAAAATTAGTCGTTCATACTTAGTTAGAAGGACACATACTCGTATGTGGTCGGTCCAGCTGATCCACTGGATCCTCAGGATAGCCGTTTACCTGATGACTTTGACTTGAACGGGGTGATAGAACTTAAAAGTTTTTTTTTGGGAGATGAAATAATTTTTCAAGTCACTACTCCGTAAGAAGTGTCTATGAAAATTGATCCAACCTTGGAAAGTGATAGACAAACTAATTCTGTGTGCTTAACTAGTGAAGTTATTAGGCCTAAAAGACTTTAGAATAGTCATTGTATGTCATGGTAGCCTTTTATGGTGTGTAAGAGTAGAAGTGATACTAACTAACTCTCCTCGATTTTAAGTGGAAACTCATTAAGAGTTGTGCATGTCTTCATATATATCTTTCCGAATGATAGGCAGAAAAGCGATTACCAGTCATACACGAGCCCGTGAGTGTTCTGTTTCCCGAGAAGATAGTGTGTCAAGAACCTGCAATGATCCAGATTTGGGACTTGCAGTAGTCTACTGTTTACGGCTATGGAAATCTTAAAAAAAAATTATTATTATTTAAGCCTTCTGAAGTCTATTATGTTATACTAATCAATCAAGAGGCAAGACCGAGAACGAGATGAATATCGAGATGTATTTACAGCTTAATCAGACACTACGGGTCGAGGTCAACTCGGGGTGACTTGGGGAAAGCCAAATACGCTTTGAGAATAGATAGGAGACATCACATTCTCTGATGTGTTGCCCATTTATATTTTGAGCTTCATTGAACCTAACCCGTATCACAGAAGCGATGAAAACCATACTAAGTTGTTTACCTGCTTACAACCTGTTTCTTTATGTCTTAATACAGCTGAACATGGATCTGTGTGACAGTCACTTAATTAGTATGATTCCTGTTCGGATCTTTTCTAAAACTTGGTAGTCCCTGTCGAGACAGAAATTTGATCCCGTGTACTTTATTTCTAAATCTTATTCTACTTATGTCGTTTTATGATTTCATACCTGGTTACTTGGCCTTTGATCGTATCATTTAACTCTTTAAAGGAAGTTTTAAAAGTTAATTGCAATATGTTCAAATTATAAGGGTTTGTTTTATAAAGTTTAATATAGGCGAAGTTGGTTAAACAGGCGAAGTTATGGGATAGGCGAAGTTAACCCTAACTTCGCCTGTATAACTTTGACCCTATATAAAGAAATTTTTGGTCAAACTCATTATTATTTTCTAAAACCAGCGAACTTATCAAACTCTTAACACACGGCGAAGTTGTCTTGCTGACTCAAAACTCAATCTTAATCTCGTTCATTCCGTGTTAAAGGTGTGTAGGGTTGTTGTATCTTATAATCTATGTCATTGACGTTAATCAAAGGTCGTTTCGACCCGATTCGTGACCCCGTTCATTCAAACCCTCAACACCCGCTTTTCAAACTTATTTTCACGTGGTCGTAATCATCTTGATCGTCGAGATCTCGATAAAATCATGTGTTTAAGAATCCACAATCCTCAAATTATCCAATTTCACCTCGTTTGGCCGTCTATACTGTTGCCGCTTCAGATTCAGGCGAAGTTACAGTTTAGGCGAAGTTATCCTTAACTTCGCCTAAGGTTTAACTTCGCCTGATATTTAATTTTTTAACAGTATATGAGGCGAATTTGTGGTTAGGCGAAGTTATCATTAACTTCGCCTGGC
This sequence comes from Bidens hawaiensis, assembly GCF_021521415.1. Lineage (NCBI taxonomy): Eukaryota > Viridiplantae > Streptophyta > Magnoliopsida > Asterales > Asteraceae > Bidens > Bidens hawaiensis. Next base: position 37,139 of record NW_027496183.1, read on the forward strand.
CCTTTTAACTTTTTTTAATTAACATTTATCAGGCGAAGTTAAAGTTAAGGCGAAGTTATTACCAACTTCGCCCCACCCCTAACTTCGCCTATACAGAATAAAACATAACTTCGCTCATGGTAACAGGCGAACTTGTGATTTGACTTGACGATTCTCTAACTTAGACTGTTTTTGTTGCAGAAATGGCAGCTGTAGCTGGAGCCGGTGGTGCAGGTGGTGAAGAAGGTGGAGACAACAACCGACAGTTTTTCCCGGGGCATAATATGTACATTACTCTGGACCCGGATGCGAGCGGTGTTGATGATTTCCGCTAGATCATCACGTTTCTTATCCGCTCGCGTATCTTCCACGCTATTACTACAACACTACCCATCTCCCTACCAAACATAGAAGATTTCTGGGAGACAGTGGAATATGATTGTCGAGTCGAGCCCCCAGTTATGCGTGCAACGGTTAACAATCAGGAAGTGCAGTTCTCGTCTAAGCAGATAAGGGTGGCTTTGCAGTTTGGGGATGAAACGAGAAATGACCCTACGGACTTCTTGGCTCCATTCAGAGATGGTGCTTTTCTGAGAATGGGCTATTCTGGTCCTTTGGGGGATACTCAGAGACGCAAGGGGTTTTTATTAGACCAATGGCGCTTTCTCATGCACGTGATGATCGTGTGTATGTCGGGTAGAAAGGCCGGTACAGATGGAATGGGTGCGACGATGCAGTCGGCGATGACAGCACTGACTTACAATAAGCGTTATAGCTTTAGTCAGATGGTGTTCTACGAGATAGACCGTCAAAGACGAGCGGTGGCGCGTGAGAGATTCCTGATGTATCCAAGATTCCTTCAAATGATCTTGAATCACGTTGCTCCCACGTTACCTCAGCGCCGCCCGATTAGATATGTGGAGAGTGTAAGCAAGAGAATCTTCGCTCAGTGTAGATCATCAAGTGCGAGAAGTAAACCTAAGCTCCGTCCTCGACATACTCCGTTGTTTGGGTATTTGATCAATCCAGAGTATGTTGCAGCTCGTGGGGACGAGTTTCGGGATCCTGCACCACAACAGGCTGAAGCACCTCAACCACCACCTGTGGTTCAGCAAGCTTTACCTGCTGCTCCTGTTGTGGCACCGGAGGAAAATGTAGACCTTGAAGTTGCGTTTGGCGGTAAAGGATTCTTTGATATGGAACGTGTTGATCCAGAGGAAGTGGTACAGGTCTCGGTTGGCCGGGTTTCTAGTGTGGATGTGTCGGTGGCAGCTATGACGGAGGCTGATTATGATTCCTCAGATGATGATGTGGCTGAAGCTAGACAAATTTTGATCTCTCAAGAAAGAATTCATGGGAAGAGAAAGAGAGACACCGATGACAGTGATTCGGATTTTGAGGAAGATTTACATCGGTTGGTCCGTAGAGCGAGAAGGGAAAGGGCAGGTGCGGGTTCGGAAGCTGGTGAGAGCTTAAGGGTGGTTCGTTTCACTCCACCCGCACTGTCAGGTATGACTATGGTTGTGACATCTGCCCCGATCCGACCCGACCCAGGTACCCGTTTCTCTGACCCGATCTCTTTCTTTTATGATTTAATATTTATTTATACTTATATTTTACTTTTAGTAATAATAATATATATTTTCCTTCCCGCCTCTTTCTCTCTCTTTCTTTCCGCCGTCCCGTCCCTCTTCTTCTCTCTTTCCGCCTTCTGTTCCCTCTTGTCGCCGTTCCGCCCTTAAGCCTCGTTTCCTCCGTTTTCTTCTCTCCTTGTCCTTTGTTTCTTCCCGCCTAAGGTTGTCTGCGCAGCTCCACGCGCCAGACTCCTTACAAGGAAGCCTACGTGAAGACCATCTGTTCCAGCGATACGCGAGACGAACTCTTCTCGCAGCGCGCTAAGGATTTGTAGTTCTTCTCGCAGCACGCTAAGAATCGTAGTTCATCCCTCGACGCGCGAAGAATTATAGTTCTTCCCGCGGCGCGCTAGGAATTGAAGTTCCTCCCGCGGCGCGCTAAGAAATGTGATTCTTCCCGCCGCGCGCTAAGAAATGTGATTCTTCCCGCGGCGCGCCTTAGCCTTCTCGCGCGCAGCTTTCTCGCGCTAGACTTATCTTTTCTTCTGTTTTAACTTGCTTGTTTGCTTTTGATATCATATCTTTGTGCTGTTGACCTAACCTGACCTATCTTATGTCTGAAAAGCCACTTTTGGCGCAGCATGCGCACCAACCCCATTGGTTGGCAGAAAAAGTGACTGACATTATCTTTTGAGATCTGCTTTTTCCATGCTTGACCAGTACCTTTATCTGACCCGCTCATGCCTGTTTACTGTTCCCTGTCAGCTTTATCTTGCCCCCTGCAGCTGCCATATCTTTTGATATCTTTTGCTTTTGGAATCTTTTGCTTTTTGAGATCTTTTCCCCTTTTTCTAGGGATTGTGTTCCCTAGGGTTTCTCTATAAATAATAATGTATTTTTCCTAACACTACACACACAAAGCACTTAAACTCTCCTGTTCTCTCTTGCTCCTTGCCGTCGTTCTCCCTTTGCCGTCTCTTCTCTCTTTGCCTCCGTCTTCCTCCATGTTCTGTCCTGCTTTTCCGGTAACATAATCTATATAATAATTTACTTATTAATTATGCTAACTTGTAATCAAGACTTAAAACAAATCATTAAAACAATAATCTTGTTTATAGGTTAACTTGTGCTTGTTTAAAGTTGGTTCTTGCTTTATCTTACACCGCATCGTTTATCATGTGAGTAATCTCGTACCTAATCCCTTTTTATTTTTAATGTTTTGGGATGTTCATGTGTTCGTACAAACTTAGAGTCTTAAACTTGTTTATGAACTTTAGTCGCGCAGTATCCCATGTGTTGAGGACGTTTACTTGGCTGTTTATTTGTATGTGTGTATCATTAACCGCTTTGTTCGGCCTATTCCGAAGTTTTCATGGATCCATTAGATGAACACGGGAGACCTATCGTTTACGGTTTTCTTTGTTTACACTTGCACAGATGTTTTCTTGTTTTTGTGCTCATTTGGGAGCACGGATTGAACTATGAACTATGAGCTATGATCTATTTAGGCTTGATCACAATCTGATTGCACCCTTGTTAAACACCAGACATACACGTGTTGCGCGCAGATTTATTGTTATCTATTATCTATTAAACTTGATTTCTCACCAACACGCAAGTGTTTGACGTTTATTTTAACACATGTTCAGGTTTGCAGTAGCTGTTTTGGAGCTTGTGGACACGTAGGAAGTTTTCTTTATTTTGGACCTAGATTAAAATGTATCAAGACAAGTTTTTGCTGTTCGAATATTATGATTTATAATATATTGATTTATGATGATTTATGTTATCTTGTTTACTTTGCGCGTGCGCGAATGAATGTATTTATTAAATATTGACACCCAATAGTGTCACGAGTAATGAAACAATATGTGGCGCCCCGATGTATAATCCGCCTTTGGTTGGGGTGTTACAATGGTCCCTTCATCATTGACTGTTACAGGGTCGATCACCTCGGGTGTTCCCGTGTTGACTACCTCATCTTCTTTCGGCATCCCACCCACTACATTCCAGCTCTCGGCTCCGGAGATTGTGTCCTTGCCACCTCCATCTCTTACTCCATCGGAGGTCGTAGCAAGGTTTGTTGAGTCGACAGTTGTTGCCACTGCAGGGTTGTCGGTTACGATACAACCTGCGGTTACGTTTCCACCTGTTTCTGAGGTGTCGGTTACATTGGGAATCCCTCCTCCGTACGCTCAAGACATATCACATATGAGGTTTGATTTCGATGCAACCTTATCCGACTCGGAAAGAATAGCAGCGCTTGAAAGGGTCGTGGCAGAACAATCAAGAGTAAATCTAATCCAGACTCATGCTATTCAGCGCCTCGTTGCGGAGAATCAAATTCAGTCGTCCCTCCTGATCGAGCATGGTAAAATATTTGATGCCTTGAAACAGTTCTTGGCATCTCAGGGGGAGACGAGCTGTAAGGGTGACGAACTGAGGACGAATAAGAGAAACGATCGAGACGATGATCCCAATGCATCGAAAGATGCAGGTGGAGAGTTGCCAAGAACTGAACAAGCTCTTGGGACTTCCACATCTCAGGGGGAGTCAACGAGTGCAGCTGGCGGTTCAGGGGGTGATGATGTGGTGGTTGTGGAGGCTGAGGAGGTGTTGGATGATAATGTTATGTGTGATGATGATGTGTTACCGATGGAAGAGATTGAGAAGATAGGGGCTGAGATTGTGATTGACAATGAAGTCGAAGAGGGAGAGATTGTGGAGGATAACGTTGAACATGAAATTCCAGAAGTTGAAAAGTCAGATTTGGGTCAAGATACGGTATGTGATGAGACTGAATGGAAGGAGCAGCCAAGATGGAAAGAAGGTTACGCTCAGTGGTTCGTAAAGACTAAGAAACCGGCGGTCCCTACTATGTTCAAGAAAAGTTACAACATCAAGGGTTATGCTGAATCGAAAAAGGGGATTATTTGCTGGTTATATGATGAGCAGTTGAGGCTCTTTGTGATTAAACGGTATCATGGGGTTCAGTATTTCAAAAGATTGTTGAGGTCGTTAAATACGTTGCCTGAGTGTGAAGTGAAGGACTTAGCCAGGTTGGGGTTGATAAACAGGAGTGATGATAACCATTGAAAAGATAGTCTGGAAAGAAAGCATAAAGGAGAAAAGTTCGAGCTGTTGAAACCGCAGAAAGGAAAGCTCGTTGAAGACAAAGACAGAGGAATGAGAGCAGATGGCAAGCCTTGGATGATAATGAAGTATAAGCCGATCCGGTGTCTAAAAGAAGTGCCGATGAAACAAATGCCCAAGGATGTGCTAAAGAATCTGAAATGGTGGTACGTTGATAGTGAAACGGCTGAGGCAGTGATGGAGGATGAAGATGAACAGGAGCTGATGAGAGTGTATGATTCAATGCACTTAGTGAATTTGTCTCAAGCTGATCTGCAGGTGCTAAATGAGAAAAAGATATTTTATATTCCTGCCTGGAAAGAAGAAGCAAAGAAATATCAAAGAGTAGTTTCAGTTTGTGTACGAGAAGGCGTTCATGCTTGAAGATGGAAGATACAAGATTTTTGGGATTTCGAGACACGTGTTTGAAGATAGAGATATGAAGCTACTGCCAAGGGGGAGTCTGTTAGTGCATGATGTCAGTAGTTAAGTATCTAGTGTCTGTAATCGTGTTATTTGGTTTTTGTATTAATGTTTAAGCGAACTTGTCTCACAAGTTCGCCTGATATAGGCGAACTTGTGGAACAAGCGAAGTTAGTGACAACTTCGCCTAGCATGTTAGGCGAAGTTGTCGAAGTATATTTAAGGTTGGGATACGGCTTGTATGTAATCAGTTGTTTAGTACGTGTAATTGTGATCGGTGAATCACGTGTTATTAGTTGCAATACAACGTGTCTTGTGAGTATTGTAACTGTGTTTTCTTGTGTTTAACGTGTATCGTCTTCTACGCTCGTATCGTCTTACGTAGGGATTCCGCACCTACGTAGAACGAGATATTCCGTGTAGATCCGGCTAGAACCTACAAGATAACCATGCCCGATAGACAAAATATCGTACCCGGCTAAGTAAAAGCTTGCTTGGAAGTCTAAGGTGTGCCCGGATCCATACTTAGCGAATTCTGAGGAGGTTGAGAAGATTCCAATCTTCCATATATCTCTCTTGGGTCAAATCTCTGACTCAATAAGAGCCACCTTATTGTTTTTGGAAAACGAAAGTTAGGACAATACATGTCAAGTTATTAAAGTAAAGGGATCAAAAATGAAAATTCTGATATCTTAACCAATCGCGATACACAATGGGCATAGCCAAGGAGCCATCGTGTTACTCGCTGGCTATCTCATCAAATCCAAAAAAGGGCGGTGTCGCGATACGCGTCGACCCTATTCCTTAGGCCATCGCGATACACGATGACTAGGTTAAATTACCATTGACGCATGTCCACCACATGGTAACACGTGGTTAGCCACGTGGCATCATCTGAATATGATGAGTTTTTTCATAAAGATGTGCATGACAACCTGGTTCGAGCCAATTCAAAGTACAAGCAGGCTGCTGATCAAAAGCGAAGACAAGTTGATTTTGAAGTAGGAGACTTTGTGTGGGCTGTTTTAACTAAAGATCGTTTTTCAGTTGGGGAGTATAACAAATTTTCAGCCAAGAAATTTGGGCCAGTGGAGATTGTGCAGAAAATAAATCCGAATGCTTACCGTCTGAAGTTACCAAGTCATATTCGTTGTACAGATGTTTTTAATGTCAAACACTTGCTGCCATTTTATGGGGATTCTTCTGATGATGAGGTCATTGCAGATTCGAGGTCGAATTTTGTCTATCCAGGAGGGAATAATGAAGGCCCAAGTATTGACGAACAGGCCATGTTTATTTGGTGGCCATGATCGTGTCTCCAAAGGTGGCCCACGAAAATGGGCATAACTTGGCCCACGAAGCTCCGTTTCAGGCCTATTACCAGCCAAATCGAAGCTTGAGACGAGGAGCCCATTGTGGTAAACCGCTTATGGCCCCTGTCCGAAGCCCAAAAACAACTCCTAAATAAAGTTATGGGCATTTTATTGTTTTTTCAACACTTTTTATGTTTTTGTTTTTGGGTTTGTGTTTGGCTCATGGCCCATTTTAGGCCCATTTCGTATTAGAACTCTTATTTATATGCTGGTTATGTAATTTCAAAAGGCAGACTTGAATTTGATAATAATTACTTTTTTCCCTTCAATTTCCCTAACCTTTGGGTGGGATTTTAGGGTTTTGGAAGTTCATCACAGTATTCGTTGAATCAACGTGATCGATCTTCATTCTCGTTTTACCGCTACATCAATGAGTCATCGCGATACGCGATGACTGCCTTAAAGAGACCATTGCGTATCGCGATGGGCTAAGAAATCAGCTATAAATAGAAGGGTCATGGCTCATTCTCCTCACACCAAATCACTTTCTCTCACTAAGATATTTTGTCTCTCTACCTCAGTTTCCGTGCCCTCGACCCGATAATTATATTCTCGTAAACCGAATTGCCTCTTTTTGCGTGTCAAGCATTGTTTTGTGTGCCGAACCTCATAATACGTTTCAAGCTCCGAAGTTCCACCAATTCAAACTATAATATGCGATATAGAGTAGAAGTGATTCTCGTTTAAGCTTAGGTATAAAACTCCGAATACCCGCGTAAGGTAAGAATTCTGTCTAAGTTATTATTTTATTATTGTGGCTAAAGACCTAGTCATAGGTATAGCCTAGACTTGATCAAATTAAAAGGTAATAATTAAAATAAGATTTCTTTATAATTAAGATATACAAAATTATATAAACAAAGGTTATGGAAAAAATATAGTTTTTTCATGGTTAAGAAACATAAACACTCACATACATGAGGATATAGTTAAAATATTATTTCTTCACGATAAAGAGAGATAAGCTTTTACCTAAAATGGCATAGTCAAAATAGTGTTTCTTCATGAGTAAGAAACATAAGATTTTATATACAAATATTATAGACAAATGACGTTTCTTCTTGGAGAATAAACTTATATTACAGATGTGTTTTCATGAAGAAGAAGCTCAGTACATGATGAGAAATAAAGAGAAGTGTTAGGACATGAAATGTCACATGTATGTCCCCAGTTCTATCAGGTTGGTTCAACATGAAACCAACGATCGTGAAACCAAGTTAACGTACTGAAAATGTCAAACGAAGCTGATTCGATCGAATCAGTGACTGATTCGATCGAACCAGATCTCATTCGATCGAACCAGATCTCATTCGATCGAATGAGTATCTCATTCGACCGAATGAGTCTTCGGTATATAAACGTTACTTGGGAAATTTCACATGTAGAGAACAGAATACACACTCACGAACCAGCAGCCTACAGAAACTCTCTCGATTGTTCTTCGTGTTCTTGGTCGTTTCCTCCAATCCTAGGCGTCAAACCCCTTTAGGAATCGTACCTACGTGTCCGTTGATCACCACCGAATCGCCGTGTTAGAGGATTCCGCACTCTAACACGTTGCCCCGTGAATCGTTAGGAAACCGAGTCCCGAATCGGTCCTACAAAGTGGCATCAGAGCTTAAGGTTCTTGATTCACGAAAGATTCGTGGTGATATTCGTGTTTTTCTCGTGAAAATCATATATTTTGCTTGAAAAATTTTCGAAAACTAGTGTTTTTGTTCTTGGTGTTCTTATCAAATACTCATAAAAGTCATATATTTTGGTTTTTGATCTCAAGATTTGGTGTTAAAATTCCGGGTTTTATCAAGAACATTCATCGTGTTCTTCGTTTTTAAACATTTGATCCATTTTTGTTTGGTTGGTTATTTGTTTAAGTGTTAATACACTTAAAAGAGTCATATTTTGCTTCCAAATCAACTTGGATTCGTGTTAGTGAATTTACAACCGAAAATCTGGTCAAATCTTCTAAGTTTGGAAATTCCATAAATCCCGATCGAACTAGTCGTATTTTTGGAACTCATTCGATCGAATAAGATTTCTATTCGATCGAACCAGTTTGAATTTTGACCGAATCAGTTTTTCCCGCCGTGATTTGCGCCAAGTCCATTCGATCGAATAAGTTCATCCTTTCGATCGAACCTGCTTCCAGTCGATCGAACAAGTCTCAGATTCGATCCACCCATTCGATCTCTTTCTTATTCGACTGCCAGAACCCTTTCGATCGAACTAGACACCCATTCGATCGAACCTGTCACCTCATTCGATCGAACAAGATCGTATTCGATCGGATAAGCTTCAGAAGACCAGAACAGTGCATCAGTCAGTCATTCGATTGAATCAGGACACATTCGATCGAATAAAGAAACACACTCGATCGAATCAATTCTCATTCGATTAAAAGATCAAAGTTTTAAGTAAAGAAGCAAACATGTCTGCCAGTTCAAGTACAAACAAAAGGATCCAATCGATCCTTGAGAGTGATTCAGAATCTGGGAGCTTCAACAAGCCTCCAAAGTTGATGGCACTCAATGAGTTTACTACCTGGAAGACAAGATTCCAGATTCATATCACAGGTGTGAATCCTGGACTATGGGAAGCGGTTCAGACAACGTGGGTGCATCCTACAAACGATGATGGTGAAAGCCTGAGCTACTTTAGGCTGTCAGAAGAACAAAAGATAGCCTTTGATGCTGAAAAGAAAGCCTTCTCCTTACTGTCTCAAGCTCTCTCCAGCGATCTCTTCCATCAGTTTAACCAGTTCACAACAGCGTCAACTCTTTGGAACGCACTGGTAGAACGATGCGAAGGATCTGAGTCACTTAAAGAAATTCACGCACGGGAGTTAAAGCGTGAATTTGATTTGTTTGGTCCAGAATCCGGAGAAGACATTGAATCGTTGCTGTCAAGATTCTATCATCTTATGTCAGAGCTAAAGTCCTATAATGTCAAAACAACAGGGACTGAAAAGGTTAGATGTCTCGCTCAAGGACTTCCAACAAGCTGGAACACCTTCCTGACTGTGATGAGAAGAAGTCATCAATTGGAGACGATTCTTCTTTCTGACTTTATAAAAGAAATCAGACAGGAAGACGCTGAATTAAGAGCATCCTCCAGGAAACCCAGAGCAACATCTGACAAGTCGCTGTACATGTCAAAATCACCAATGTCAGATTCAAATGACCATGCTCCAATGAAGAATGCGTTTGTCTCCTCAATGTCAAATCAATCTAAGGGGACCGAAACGAGATCTTCTGCACCACCAACATCAAATTCCGGAAATTCAAGTTCTAACTCCGGACCCAAGTCAACTGAAAAGGCAACGTTAAACACTGAAGGCTTGGGAAAGGTAACGGTGGAAGTTGCGAAAGAACATATGGCAACGTTAGGCACAATAATTGAATCATACAGTCTAATGGTGGCTGGTAAACTTGGCAACAGTCATCTGGACAGCGATGACTATGAACAGCTAGATGAAGACGATATGGAACGCATCGATATAATGTGGGCACTTGGCAGCGCGTTCCGTAGGGCTAGAAAGTGGGCTAAGAAAACAGGCCAAGCTCTTTCAATCAACAATAAATCCAAGTTTGGTTTTGATAAAACAAAAGTTAAATGCTACAACTGTGGCGAACTTGGTCATTTTGCCAAGGAGTGCTCTAAACCAAAGAGGGAAGGTCACCAATATCCCTTCCGAACTACTTCAACTTCATCTACTCCTGCTGCAGCCGCTGCAAATGTCAACAATGAGAGACAACTGGTCCCTCAGAATCAAACAGCAGCGAACAACGCCAACATCAACAATGAAACTGCTCTTGCTGTTCAAGGTGATGAAGGCGAGTCCTGGAACTTCAGCATTAACATGACTGACATCACCATTGTGAATCAAGACTCAGAATCTGGGTCTGATGATTCCTCAACTGATGAAGAATACATTGTAGAGGAGCCAGCTACTGAAGTAAATGAAGGAGAGCATGAAGCTGAAGTGTCATCAGTGGAGATTATGGGGGATCAAGAAAAAGAGTCAAATGTTCCTCAATCATCTCCAAGTTCAACAATTCCTGCAGAAGCTGCTACTGTTGAAGAAGTCAACAAGGTACTATCAAAAGCAAAGTCTGCATCTTTTCTGGAAAGAGCAGGGAATCTTTACTTTGCGTTCATGGCTGAGACGTCAAATGATGCCAAGGTAAGTTCTAACCCTACTACTCCCAAACCAGAAAATACCAAATGTTTAAAATGTGAAATGTCTGAACAAGAAATTCATTCTCTGAAAGAGAGAATTGAAGATCTCGAGGCTTATAAACAAGCAGCCTCAAGATCTTTAATTGAACTGACTGACGCTCTTGCTCAAAACAAGGCTTGGAAGCAGAAAGAGTCTGCTTTTAAAGAAAAAGTTGATAGCCTTAAGCGTCAGAACAAGGAATTGGAGATATGTGTTCTAAATCAACAAGATTCTATAAATTTTCATATCAATAAAAATAATGTCTTGAAAAAGGAAATGGAGAGCACAAAAGCTGATCTTGAATCATTGACTTTCAAGTTAAAAAGTTACTCCAATTCCTCTTATTTGCTAGAACACATTATCCCCGAGTTCCGGTGCAAAAAGGAAAGAGGTGTGGGATATCACAATGTCCCACCCCCAGTGCTGAACCAATTTGTGAGCACACCAGGAGCTGTGCCAGACGATGACTCAAATGTTAAAACACCCGAGGACACAAACCAAATTTCAAAGTCCAAGGGTAAAGAAGTCATTGACCCGGCTCCTGAGACCAAACCAAATGTTGTTGCCACAGACTTAGGTTCCACAACTAAGTCAGGCCCATCCACATCTAAATCAAAGGCAACAACAAGTAATTCTCAGAAGAACAAGTTTAATCATAAATCTGAGAAAGTGCATGTGGAACATGGTACCCAGTTTGTCAAGGAGGGTAACTTTAATGAAAAACATAATTTTTCAAAACCCCTTCCCAGACAAACTTCACCCCAAAATGTCAAATCCAAGGGGTACTATGGTAACAAACAACAACAAAGATATTACTCTCCACCACGTCAAAGGGGGAGAAACTACTGTTTCTCATGTGGAGAGGTTGGCCATATAGCAAGATTTTGCTACAAGTATCCGGATCCTAGATATGTCAAGTCATCTCCTATGAGGCGACCGACCGTTGACATTCAAAGTCAAACTCGGTCTCACACACCGCGGTCGGTCTCTCCTAGGAAACCACAGTCAACCTCACCACACAGATCACCGAATCCCTCAAACCCAAGTGTTTCCACTTCAACAAGTGAAAGTCAGTCTTCAACCAGCTATGTCAAACATGTTGAGAAGAAGACTGACAGTTGGAAACAAAAGAAAAACAACACTGTTGATAACGATGTCAAACCAGAAAACAGTGTTAATGAGGGTAAATGGATTGAACTGTTAATTCGTGATGATAATGGAAAACCCAAGACCATAAAGGCTTGGGTTTCCAATGATATTTAAACCTTTTGCTTTTTGTGTGCAGGTTGCTCTTTATGATCCAAGATTCAACATGTGGATCATCGACTCAGGAGCTTCCAGGCACATGACTGGAAACATGAATCTCCTATCCAGTGTCAGACAGATAAAAGGAGGTGCAGTTTCCTTTGCAGGAACTCAAGGTGGTTACATCACGGCCCAAGGAATTGTTTCAAATGGGCGAATTTCGTTTGATAAGGTTAATTTCATCAAGGAGTTGGAGAACAACCTGTTGTCGATAAGTCAAATCTGCGACAAGGGTTTCAAAGTTATGTTTGATGATCGAGACTGCCACATCTTGGCTAAGGATTTCACCATTTCTGAAGACAAGGTTTTAATGTCAGCCGCACGCCAGAGTGATCTCTACATTCTGGATATGGCTAAGGCAGGGTCATCGTCTCCAACGGCGACATGTTTTGTGTCCAAGGCATCCGAACGTGATACTGTCATATGGCATAAACGGATGGGACACATTAATGTCAGGAACATGAATAAGCTTGTGCACAACAGGCTAGTTGAGGGAGTTAATCTGAGAAGTTTCCGTCTCCCTGATTCGTGTGTGCAGTGCAAAGCGGGAAAGCAAGTAAAAAGGTCCCACAAGTCTAAGAGTTTCCACTCGAATGATATTCCATTGGAACTCCTTCATATGGATCTTTTTGGCCCAATAAGCGTCAAGAGTATCTCTGGGCACTCATACTGTCTAGTGGTTACTGATGAATATTCGAGATTCTCTTGGGTGTTTTTCTTGAAAGCAAAGTCCGAGACATTTGGGTGTATAAATCTGCTGGTTACAACTCTTGAGTCACAGTACAATCTGAAGGTTCGGAGAATGCGTTCAGATAACGGGACAGAGTTTAAGAATGCGAATGTTGAAAATTTTTGCAAAGAAAGAGGCATTGTTCAGGAGTTCAGTGCCCCGTACGTTCCACAAATGAACGGGGTTGCTGAAAGGAAAAATCGAACGTTAATCGAGACAGCTAGAACAATGTTAGCAGACTCAGTGTTGCCTGTCACGTTTTGGAGTGAGGCAATTGCCAACACCTGTTTCACATTGAATCGGGTATGCATTGTCAAGCGCCACGGCAAGACAAGCTTCGAGCTTCTTCAACGACGGAGGCCTAACTTAGAGCACCTGGAACCATTTGGAGCTCTTTGCACGTTACTTAAAAGGCAAGTCGATAATAAGTTCGAGGAGAAGATCATCAACGGCTATTTTCTGGGTTACAGTGTACCTCTCAAAAGGGTCTTCAACAGATCAACAAAATTAGTTGAAGAATGGTACCATGTCGACGTTCAACGCTATACAGAACCAGCCAAGGGGTCAGGAGAAGACTGGTTGTTTGATTTTGACAAATTGTTCAAGTCATTCAATCTGTATGAGGTTGCTATTCAGATGATGTATGAGGCGCAAAATGCACCTCCTGATGAATCACAGCAATCGTCACCTCATCCTGGTCCATCATCGTCTTCTTCCACAGAGTCAAGCGAGCAAGTTCAAGAGTCATCCGAATCTGACTCTGAAGATGAATCACCAGCAGATGATGTACAATCGGCACCGACACAGGTTACTCCACAACCATAATCATCAAATCAAGAAGCACCAAATGCAGAACAGCCTCTAACGTCTACTTCAGAGGCACCAATCGCTCCAGTTCCTGAGCCGAACTTAACTAACTTGGAACAAAATGTTGTCGTTCCTGACAATCCGGTGGTTAGGACTGAACGTGATCATCCACAAGACAACATTATAGGGGACATTCAACAGGGTGTCAAAACACGTCGACAGCTGAATTTTGGCCTCTACACTGAAATGATGGAGTCAGGATCAGTTGCGCTAAATGCCCATGAATGCTTCTTAGCACAAGAAGAACCAAGAAGCATCACCGATGCGTTGAAAGACGCTAACTGGGTCTCAGCCATGCAAGAAGAATTATTACAGTTCAAGAGACTTGGTGTGTGGAAGCTAGTGGATCTCCCCAAAGGACAGAAGAAAATTGGCACTAAGTGGGTACTCAAATGTAAACGCGACGATCGTGGAGTGATTGTTCGCAACAAAGCCCGCCTGGTGGTCCAAGGGTTTAGGCAAATCGAAGGCCTAGACTACAATGAGGTGTATGCTCCGGTTGCGCGTTTGGAATCAATCCGGATGTTCTTGGCGTATGCGTCTTTCAAGAGATTCAAAGTATATCAGATGGACGTCAAGAGTGCCTTTTTGTACGGTCACATCGAAGAGACCGTATATGTGGGACAACCTACAGGTTTTGAAGACCCAAATCACAAGGACAAAGCCTACCTGCTCAACAAAGCTTTGTACGGTCTTCACCAAGCCCCGAGAGCTTGGTACAAGGAACTATCCAAACACCTTCTGAACAACGGGTTCAGAAGAGGAACGATCGACTGCACGTTATTTACAAAGGAGAAAGAAGGAGATCTCATTTTGGTACAAGTGTACGTGGACGACATCATCTTCGGGTCCACGAATAAAACACTATGCAAGGAGTTTGAACAGGTGATGCAAGAAAAATTTGAAATGAGCTCCATGGGTGAGATGAAGTTCTTCTTAGGACTTCAGGTTGATCAAACAGACTCCGGTGTCTTCATTCACCAGACAAAATACGTCAATGACATCTTGAAACGGTTCGAGATGTTGAGTTCCTCTTCACAGGGAACTCCGTTAGAGGTTAATCACGGGATTAATCCTGACGAAAAGGGTGAATTAATCAATCCAACTCACTATCGAGGGATCATCGGATCTCTAATGTACCTGACTGCTTCTCGACCGGACATAATGTTTGCTACGTGTCTCTGTGCACGTTACCAGTCAAAGCCGAAGGTCTCCCATCTTATTGCAGTCAAAAGAATTTTGCGTTATCTGAAGGGTACTCCAGATTGGGGTCTTTGGTATCCTCATGATGATAACTATGATCTACATGCGTATAGTGATTTGGACTATGGTGGTTGTAAACTCGATTACAAATCAACAACAGCAGGATGTCAGTTCTTTGGAAGTCGTTTAGTAACGTGGCAATGCAAAAAGCAGACGTCAGTTTCCACTTCAACAGCTGAGGCGGAGTATATTGCGGCTGCCAGTTGCTGTTCTCAAGTTATTTGGATTCAGCAACAGATGCGTGACTACGGTATTGAATGTTCTACTACTCCCATATATATTGATAATTCTGCTGCAATTTCAATTACCAAAAATCCTGTCCAATTTAGCAAAACGAAGCACATCGAAATTCGATATCACTTCCTTCGTGACTGTTACGAAAAGAAGTTAATCGATGTGGTAAAAATCCCCACTCAGGAACAACGCGCTGATCTCTTCACTAAATCATTTGACAAACCACGGTTTTTATATTTGCTAGAGATCAACGGCGTTAAACGTCAATCAGATGATGTTCCTGAAGATATCATTTGAATTGTTTTTCATTTTTTTTCTTTTATTAAAAATTTGAAAAATCCAAAAAGATTTTGTTTTTATAATTTTTAGGGGGAGAAAGGTTTCAAGAAAAACCAAAAACAATATAAAATACAAAAAACCCAAAAACATCAAAAATTTTAAAATTTTGAGAAGTTGATCTTGTTACAAGAAAGATGATAGTACACAGACGCTATCATACTGAGACATCAAAAAGATTTTTATTTCTGTATAGCTTATTCTCATTTTTCCTTATATTAAAAAAAAAAAAAAAGAAAAAAAAAACCGTCACTATCGCTTAGAATTATGTCGGTTGCTTCAGTTTGAAGGACATATCTTCGGATATGTTTGGTCCTTACTTCTACTAGTAGATTATGAGGATAACCATTAACTAGATGACTGAAAGTGACCGGGGCGGTTTATGATGGGTTTTTATTCTTTCGCTGAAAAATAGTCGTTCATACTTAGTTAGAAGGACACATACTCGTATGTGGTCGGTCCAGCTGATCCATTGGATCGTCAGGATAGCCGTTTACCTGAAGACTTTGACTTGATCGGGGCGAAATAATTTAAATTTTTTTTTTCCAAAAACATTCATATATTCAGAAAATGAGAAATTGTATCCAACCTTTGGGAAGTGATGGCACACTGACAGTAGCATGATGTTAAAAAGATATAAAGTGAAAAATTGGTCATGCATAGTACTAATGTGATATATTGGTAGGCTTATCTTACTGAATTGAGTCTGGATTTGACCTATCTAAATCATTTAGATTGTCAGCTATGGGTGTACATCTAAGATAAATTGACGAGACGTCACTGTCTAAAGACCAATATCAATTGAGGATATGTCTTATCACGCGTACACGAATTACCATCGGCCCAAATTGGTTCCCCCAAAAGCTAAATTCTTAAAGAATGTTAGATCTTCGTGTTGCAGGTCTGCTTTCATCGAAAGTCCCTTCTAAATCATATGCTTTAAACGTTGATTAAGGAGGAGTATTAAATATTTTATACTTCACCGGCTTTGGAATGATCTCCCTCTGTGATACGTAAGTATCGACCTGGACAGCGCTCTTCCATGCTGTGATATCTAAAGTTATTATCTCCCTCTGTGATACGTAAGTATCGAACTGGAAAGCGCTGATAACTTGGATATCTGTATTAAATATCTTATGCTCCACCGGTTTTGGATTGATCTCCCTCTGTGATACGTAAGTATCGACCTGGACAGCGCTCTTCCATACTGGTATATCTAAAGTTATTATCTCCCTCTGTGATACGTAAGTATCGACCTGGACAGCGCTGATAACTTGGATATCTCCTGAAAAAATTATAAAATAAATGATTTTGGGACAAGTAGATGAATACCGAACATGTATGTGAAAACATGATAAAATCATCAAGTTGCTAATTAAATTCGCAAGAATGTGAAAAGCAACAAAATTTGATGAAAAGCGAACAAAGGGGATCCTATAAGCTTATGGTCGTTTGTCAAAATAAGATGCGCCGATTTGACTGTTCAATATGTTGTGAGGTCCTACATGAGTCAATCAAAATATGGTGGGATACATAGCTGTGATCACAAGCAATTATCAAATGGTCATTGACAGACGAGAGGATGTTTGTTTAAGTTTAAATGGACAAATATACCCATAATCGCATCGGTAATATGCATCGACCAAAAGAAATTATATTGAACTTACTGAGTGCTACAATGTCAGTACTGATCCCATGTTCGGATCTTTCTCACAAAAAGAATGTTCATTATGCCTAGTTTAATATTATATACTCTTTTATTAAGAAAAAATCAAAAACATGTGAAAAATCTCGAAAAGTCTCAGTAGATAGTCAAATAAGTCTGTATGATTTCTTATTATAGATCCTTCTCAACCAAAAATATTGTATTTTAAATTTTATACAGTTGCTTATTTCAGTTTGAATATTATAAAAATTCAAAAAGATTTTTATTCTGAATTATTTTTATTTTTATTCTGCTTTAATGTTGATGAGAAATCATCGTGACAGGTAGTCTGATCCCTGTCTATTCCTACTAAATGTTTATCCAGTGTGTAGGAATGAAAGAAAACTTCATGCAGGTTGCTAAATGTTTATCTGCGCAACCGACTGTGCATGAAAGAAAGAAGAAGTGACAAGAAAACCCAAAGATGGTTGTGCCTGATATTTTTCCGTGTGTTTACTAATGTCTTATGATCTATATGTTCTGTAGGAACCAAGCTCTCATTATCGGAAAATGTCTAAGAAAACTAACCAAGTATCAAAAGTTTATGTTTTCTTGCAGGTTCAAAGGCACCACGATCGATGGCAGGGAATAAAAAGTTTAAAAGTTTATTTTTTCAATGTTTTTCCCTCATTCGATCGAATATGTTGCTATTCGATCGAGGAAATCGATCGAATGAGCCGATTCGATCGAGTCAGTTGTTGTGAGAATGAGAGGTGTTGCGAGCGACTTATTCGATCGAATAGACTCTCATTCGATAGATTGGTCCAATCGTACAAGTCCATTCGATCGAATGAGTCCAGAAACAGTATAAATTCTCAGACTGATTCGATCGGTCTGTTTAGTTCGAAAAAAAAAATTCAGCAAATTTCTCTCAAAATTGTTTACGCGAAACCCTCGTTTTGATCCATTCATCTTATTCGATTTTTCACGTACATCACTAAAATGTAAGATTTTTTGGATTTTAACCGTGTTTTGATCAAGTTTTTGGTCGTTTTTGTTCTCGGAAACGGACATTAGAACGAAACACACATTAAACTGTTTTTAACCGTTTAAGTCTTGTAGTTTTATGTTGATACATGTTCATAAACCTCAACCGATGTTATTTATATGTTGGGTATCTTTAAACGATCGAAAATGTCGATCTGGATTCTTCACATTCTGGGCTGATGTTTGAAGGAGTCGAATCAGTCTATTCGGTCGAACGAGTCTCTTGTTCGATCGAATGAGACTTTTTCGATCAGTAGTTCGATCGAATCAGAGGTCAAAGATGATATCTATCTCATTCGACTGTCTGTGATCGAACTAGATCTCACTCGATCGAATGAGTAGCTCACTCGATCGAATGAGTAGCTCATTCGATCGAATCATTGCTCATTCGATTGAACCAGTCCAGAAAGTTTGAAAATGTTAAACGCATTCAGTCTTTTCGATATCTGTTCGTTCTAACACGTTTATGTTTGCAGATAAAATGGCTGAAGTTGCAGAAGTTTTCGTTCCCTTCAAAACATCAATCAAGCACAACATTGTAGCCTTTCTCGACGAAAAGGCAAGCCATGGGAAAGACTTTGCAACAATGATCAAAATCCTGAAACGGTCCAGGATTCACGGACCTATCTCAAGGGTAGTAGAACCCATCATGTCAGTTCAACAGGAATTCTGGAGGAATGCCTCGCACGACAAAACTGTTGTGCCGTCGGTAATTCGCTCCACGGTTAGAGGGCACGAAATTATTGTATCTGCCCAAATTCTCAGGGAAGTCTGTGGGTTTGTTGATGCTGATTCAGATCCTACTGGGTTACATCCTGCTGGAACCAGAGGATGTTTTGCAAGAATGAAGTACGACGGTGACCTGAATGCCGGTCTACTCCATAAAGCCAATCTATGTCCAGAGTTCAAATATCTGGCACACGTGGTGATGCACTGCTTAGGGCCTCAAAGAACAAGTTTTGACAAATTGAGGGAAAGCATGCAGTTCACAATGGCTGCATTAGTGATGAACCGCCCCTACAACTTCTCGCAGATGACCTTCAGCCATATGGTGGAAAATCTGACAATAAAACAAGGGGCGGGCGAGAAGTTTCTACAGTACCCGAGATTTGTGCAAATGATCGTCGATAGTCAAGCTCCGGGTCTACTGAAAGAAAATGAGGGTGATGTGGTGAAACTGGACCACATGAAGAACGAAACCCTCAACCGTTTAAAATCTTACAAGGACCGCCCCACAAGACCACCACACAAAAGGTGCTTTGGGCACGTGACAAATCCGTCTTACAAGGCTCCTCCGAAGAGGAAGTGGAGGAATGCCGCCAGTGATTCAGACGTCGAGAACTTACCTTATCAGAAAACCAGCGACGAATCTGACACTGAGGAGGAAGCGGTACCGGCAGACACCAGAACAGATGCCGAAAAAGAGGCTGATTCATTCTTTAACGTTGAGGTTCTGGATGCTGGTGATGAAGCAAGTGCATCAGATGTGCACTTTGCTGGTGAGGTTAGGGCCGAGGATGTTGCGGGCGAAGAAAGGCCTGCGAAGAGGCAAAAGAAGAAGGTTACAAGGAAGTATCGGAGTTTATTTTCTGATCTCCCACGTCCTCCAACGTTACAATCAGTTGGGACTTCGTCTGCTGCTCCTCCCGTTCAACAAGCACCGACACCAACACAGCAACCAGCACCACAATCAGCACCACAACCGACTACTCAACCTCAACCAGAAATGTCTATACCTCCTCAGGTTGCAACAGAACTAGCTGATCTTCACAAGGCTATGATGAAGATGTTCATGTTCAAGACTGAGCAAGAAGAGCTGAATAGACGGCAAGAAGAACAAAATCGACTGAAAGATGAGCAGATTGCCAAACTTCAAGCCGAAAAAGACATGCTCAGAATTGAAAACTCTCAGCTGAATGCGACTGTCGCCGAACAGGGCTCTTCTATCAAGGAACTAAGAGAGTCAAATCTAAGCCTTGAGGCGAAAGTAACCGAATTGAAAGGAGATGTTCTACGTTTGGAAGGTCCAACAAATGTTGATGTGGACACAGACGAACTTGACTCTTCAGATGATGGAGGTGAAGGTATTAAAAAGTGAATTGAGTGAATGTAGTGAGGATTTAAATGTTAAATCTTGTTAAATGATGATTTTTGTATAAACTCAGTTTCATATGTAATGATATTGTATTTCATGTTTATGATATTACATATGTTTACTTAAAATTGTTGTTAAATTGTGGTTGTTTAATCAAACAGGTGATGATGATCCGTTTAATGTCCAACCGCTGCAATCAAAAACTGCAGCAGAATTTTTCACGTTTCTACTGGACAATCCAAATGAGCAGCGAAACTTCGCAAGTGGAGACTTGGAAGAAGGTGAAATTTCTCATAATTTCACAGAAGAAGAACTGGAACAAATGTTTGAATTATCCAACGTAGAAACAGGCAAGTATCTGGCTTTGCCTCCAACAGAACAAACGTCTTCTTCTGCTGCTACACCTGATTCATCATCATCTACGGCCACTGATCCCTCACACGTCGATCCCTCTCAATTTGATGACGTTGAAATGGAAGACTTATCAAAGGAAGAGTATCCTGAATACTATACGTCTCAAAATGACGATCTTCCTAACTCTGCAAGTTTCTTCCAAAATGTAACAGAGGAGGAAATACAGAAGAAGGCTGAAGAAAGGTCAAACAATATGGAACAGCCTTCTGAAGCGGATCAAGCCGATTTTTTAGAGAAAACCGAGGAATGCAAGAAAGCATTCAATGCTATTCTTGAGAAGATAAGATCCAGACGACAAGCGAAGCCGACCATTCCTCATACAACGTCATATAAAATGAAGGGTCGCAGAACTTCAGGAGAAATTATCGCTTGGGCATGTCTGAAGGATCTTAACTGCGTAGCTGTCAAGAGAGAAAGGGGGGTTGAATACTTTCAACGTATTACTGATTTGAAGACCCTTCCTACTCATGATCTGAACCGTCTGAATTATCTTGATCTGCTATACGCCAACTCATCTCCATTTGCCACGTATTATCAGAGTGTATTGCGAAAAGAGTACAACACAAAATAGAAGATGATCACACCACAAAGGCCGAAGAGATATATAAGCAAAAAGGAGATCGATCTGATCACCAACAGGCCAAAAGTTATTTTGAAGTACATGCCACCACTCACAATGAAGAAGATTCCTCTTAGAAAGATGAAGCAGGACTTCTACAAATCATTCAGGCATTGGTACTATGATGGAAGACTGCATGAGGCAGTTATTGTGCTCAATGACTATGGTAACTGGAGCACAATTCGTATTTTTGATCCAATGTGGCTCACAAATTTGTCAAGGGAGGATGTCTATACGTTGTACAAGACAGAGATTCTTTATGCTCCTGAAGACATAGAGCAAGCGTTAACGTACAGAAATGTCATTAGGATTTGCTTTGCCTATGACATACATGCAGGATCAAATTGGAAAGAACAACAGAAGAAGTATGCCCAAGAAACTAAAGATTAATTGTCATGTCTTTCGTTTATCTTGTTTCTTGTTGTAATTCAAAGTTAAATCTTCTGATTGTAATTGTTTTGAATTGAATGAAATATGATTTGGAATATTGTGATAGATTATGCTTTAATGTCAATTTCACAAATCTAATACAATTGTGCTTAAATGTTAATCCAAAATTCCAATTGACAGCGTCTCAGGATATGCGGAACCTATGGTAAGTCTGACTGACTGTACCATTTGATCAAGAGAGAACTCCATGAAGAAAGGAGTTTGTGGATGCAACGTATGCACCACTAGTTTTGAGAAAAGAGAGAGTGAGATAACTCCAAGGGGGAGTTACGATCGAGCAAGAGAACTCGATTGGTTACAGGCAAATAGAACTGGCTCCAAGGGGGAGTTTGTTAGGACATGAAATGTCACATGTATGTCCCCAGTTCTATCAGGTTGGTTCAACATGAAACCAAAGATCGTGAAACCAAGTTAACGTACTGAAAATGTCAAACGAAGCTGATTCGATCGAATCAGTGACTGATTCGATCGAACCAGATCTCATTCGATCGAACCAGATCTCATTCGATCGAATGAGTATCTCATTCGACCGAATGAGTCTTCGGTATATAAACGTTACTTGGGAAATTTCACATGCAGAGAACAGAATACACACTCACGAACCAGCAGCCTACAGAAACTCTCTCGATTGTTCTTCGTGTTCTTGGTCGTTTCCTCCAATCCTAGGCGTCAAACCCCTTTAGGAATCGTACCTACGTGTCCGTTGATCACCACCGAATCGCCGTGTTAGAGGATTCCGCACTCTAACACGTTGCCCCGTGAATCGTTGGGAAACCGAGTCCCGAATCGGTCCTACAAGAAGGAATTCATATCAAAATTATTTTATTCAAACAAAAGATCAGTCAAGGTTTAAAGCTATTAAAACCAGACTAAAGGTATGTAGCCGGAGTAAGAGACGATCCTGGTATTTATATAAACTTATTTTATAGGTTAATCATCATTAATTCATAAAGGTTTTCAAACTAGATCACCACATCATTCAAAACAGACAATCACAGGTGAATACGTTAAACCTTTTACAATCAGTCAAGATAAACAGGTTGTTTATCTTAAACAAAGTCAGTCAAATATTTTAAGATATTATGTGATGTGTAATATAAAGATTTAAGGGATTACGTGATCCCAATTATGTACAAGATAGAAAATAAAAGCAACTCAGACCGAGAACACATGTGTTTGGATCTAAACATAATTTGTCTAGTCTTTTAATCAAGGCTACGTGGCCACAAACTAGAGATCATAATAAAAGTTCTCCAAATAAGCATCGGATCTCGGAGACCCGTAATTGTGTGTGTATGGCAGTGGCACAAAACCCAGAAATAAGAGACGTTTCTGCTGAGATTTTTCATGAAAACTATCTTGTCAGTCAAAGAAAGATTTATAAAAATTTTTTAGAGTCAACGATTCACCAGCATATCACTGACGTATTTTCCCCCAACATTTCAGGGAAACATATTAGTACAGGTAGAAAGGAATTAGAGCCATTCAAGAAGATAGATGCTCGCAAGGTAGAGATGACTCAGTTTTAAATCATTAAAATACTATAAAGAATATATGAACCTGAATCAAACAAGATTTATAAATCAAACACTCGGATATTAATATCCGAGAAGCCTTTCAATTAAATTAATATTTTATTATAAAGATTTCAAAATATATTAATATTTTATTATAAAATAAAGACTTCCGCTAAATAACCCGCAAACTTTGATATATTTACAAAACAGAGACCAGCTATTGGTCAAACGCCTAGGCCCTAAGTTGGGGTGTGACATTAGTGTTGTTTTAGAAAGAAATGTAATTGAAGTAAATAAAAACCTATGTTGTGAGATTGGTTACTGTTTTGTTTAATGTGTTGTTGACTCAAACAGGTAATAAAAGTGTTGCAGTTGCTGCTAACATTTTAGATGATGACTTTCAAACACCTATGAAGAGACGAAAAGATTTTGTACAAGAAAGAGTATCAAAGATTGTGGGACCAGTAGAATTACCCTACACCGTTGTGTTTGATAAGCTAATTTGGGTGAGGAATCCATTGATAAACCTTTGCGAGATAATGGATAGTCTAACGAAGGAGCAATGGAAATTCGTTGAGAAAATGGGTTTAGGATCAGTAAGGCAGTTGAAAATATCACAGGTTCCAACAAAGCTAGGGTACTGGTTGTTGACTAACTACGACTATGTAACCAACAGTGTGAACGTTGGTACACATAAAATATATATATATATAACAAAGAGATGGTGAAAGACGTACTCGGGATTCCCATGGGAAAGAATAGTGTGATGGAAACAAATAAAACAAATTTAAAGGAACCTGTTATTAGAGAATGGATGGCACAGTTTGGAAGTAATAGAGGTTTGAAAACTATTGGTGAGGTCAAACGTATGATGAGGAGTTCAACCAACACAGGTAGGTTGTTCCAACTAGCATGTACCAAATAATCTACGGGGAACTTGAGGTTTGTGAAATGGATGCACACGAATGTGGACATAAAGAGTTTCGATTGGTGTAGCTATTTGATAACATGTTTGATGAGAACGAGAACGGACTGGAATGGAGAGAGCATTACCATGGCCCGCTAACACTAATAGCAGTAAGTGTATCCAATGTATTGTGTTTCTATGTAATATTATCTTTCTCTAATGGTTTGTTGGTATTGGCAGCTGGTATATGCGCATGATAAAGGTAATGAGACACATTCAAGTTTACCGACTATGCAACACTATGACATTCCGGCCTTCCAAAAACTACAAAGTGGTATAGAAAACGACGAGACACGTTTTAGAAGTTGGTTGAATGAAAAATGAAACACGATGAAATGTAACAACATGGAGGGTAACGAAGATGGAGTGGTTAATAACACATCAGATGATGAATTTAGAGGTGTTGCTGTTGGAGATATAGAGGTAGAAGGTAATGATAATATAAAAGTGGATGTTGATGCAATGGAGGATGCAGAGGGCGGTGAGTTTATAGTGCCAAAGGATAATGGAGAAGAAGTTAACATTGATATAATTTCTTGTGATGTGAATGGTGGAATGGTTTCAATGAGCACGGATGAAGGTAATGGCATAGTAACACAAGAAGTGGAGAACATGATAGAGCGGTTGATAGAGATTGGGTACAGTGAGAACACTCCTCCATGTGTGTCCAGACTTATTAAACCACAAAATGAGAAGGTAAACTTAATTGTAGTTATATGAAGCCGATAGTTGTTGTTACGTGATGGTTGAAATGTAGAATTCGTAAACGCTAAATGTCTTTGTTAGGAATGTGAATGCTTAATTGAAGCGAATAATATTCAATTTGACGATTTTGTTGGTTATGTCGAGGAGATAATAAAAGAAGCGATAAGTAAGTATGA
Organism: Bidens hawaiensis; assembly: GCF_021521415.1. Classification (NCBI taxonomy): domain Eukaryota; kingdom Viridiplantae; phylum Streptophyta; class Magnoliopsida; order Asterales; family Asteraceae; genus Bidens; species Bidens hawaiensis. The sequence goes on from NW_027496183.1 coordinate 62,209, forward strand.
GGGTGATGAAGGTGTTAGATAAGTAAAACTCAAATTGGAGTCAAGGTTGACCAGGTACGCAAACAAAAATATGGGCAGCACATATAGCGATGGTGTCAAGCTTGGAGAGAAATTGTCTAGAGAAAAAGAGCTAGTGAAAGAGGTTGAAACAAACACGATGTTTGAGACCACACAAGTTAGTTGTTCGTTGGTTGATCATGTTCACGAAGTAGAAATGAATGCACTAAAAAGTGGCAAGAAATTCAAGACTACACCACCGGTTGACCGGCCCTCCTTTGACCTTATGATGTCATAACTCACACCTGTTGAGTACCAGGTAAGAATAATGTTTTAGTATGAAATTATGGCTTATTTTCCTTGTGTCTACACAAATTAAAAGAAGTATATGGTGTAGGGGAAAACAACACTGACAACGCCAGTTTTTCTGATTCCTTACAATGTGCAAGTTGATTTACCTATTCAAGGACCTGAAAAACGACCATCGCGTCAAACAAATCTGCCAGACAATATGAGATCGCCTTATTCTAATAAAAATGTTACGTTGTTTGTTAAGCAGACAAGGGTGGAGGATAATGTTGCGTGCACCATATTTTCTTCGAATAAGGATGAATGGTAGATTCTTATTGTGTTTGTTATGGTTGTGTGCATATAAATGATAAAAACATATCTATACTGTATGCAGGAATTTTGTGTTACAAACTAAAGAAGGTGGCGTTGTTCCAATATTTCGTTTTAGAGCTTGTATCCGGGGATATCTGTTCATGTTAGTGTGTTACAAGCTTGGGTGTTGGTACTGAACTCCGATGAGAAGTTTCAGAATAGATATGACCCGCCAAGATTCTTTTGTACTCCAAACATGTTGGTATGGCTCTAACACCCCCATTCTATATTTGAGGATGCATATTGTTAAAATAAACATACATGTGTTGTTGTAAGTTTTATATTAGTTAGAATCGTTAATTATGAAATATGTTACCTTATAATAGACTGTGGAAGAGCTTAATGAGAACGTTTCAAACAAGGATAGACTCGATGTGTTTAGAACCAATATGGAAAATTGTTTGAATGAAACGGGTCAGGACAGTATAAAAGAATATGATTGGTGTTTATTCCAATTCTGCATGCGAAATATTTCTATGTGATGTGTTTCAGTATGAAAAGTGCCAAAGTGTAGGTGCTAGACAACCTTGGTGGTGATGAAGAGTTTGATTCAAAACAACCACCAGTCATGGTACTTTTTTTTCTTCCAATTGCACTCGTTTTGGTCTTCCATAAGTTGATAAATTGTTAATCTGTGTGTATTTCAACAGCAACACACCTTCTGTGATTACTTAGCTAAGATACAACATCCTATTGTGCTAAGACTTAGAAGTAGTAAACGAATGCGGCTGAATATGGGTTGGAAGAAGCTGAATAATAACGTTGATTTGGTGTGTTTGCAATGCATCACATGGAAACATACATGGGTAAGAAATTGTAAAACGGGTATACTAGTTTGGCGGATGAGTCTGAAATGCTGAAATGTTAGCTTAACGATCTGAGATTGAAGTATCTGTCAAAAATGTTGCTAGCTAATCTTAACATTTGGAGGGATGAAGTGATAAAGGAAGCTTGTGAGTATGCTAAGCTAGACGATATTGAATAAGAAAAGCTGGATGAAGGTGTGTTTGACAGGATATATCATAGAGTTGAAAGTGCGCTCTAATTCGAATGGTTGTTTTATCATAATACTTTTACACAACGTTTTTGGAAATTTATGTTTTGGTGATGTTTAAAAATTTAGATGTTATGGTTTCGGAAAGTTATGAATTTCATGTGACTTCATAAAATGTATGTTTGAATGTTCTGTTTTGGTATGGCTTTGAATAATGTTTTGGTATGGCTTTGAATAATGCAGTTTCGTGTATTTGGTATGGATTGAATAGTTGTTATGTTTTGTTAATATTTAAATGGGTTTGTTTAAAGTGGTAGTGTGGTTAGAAAAAGATCTTTTGTTTGGGACAAGTACATTGTACTGGTAAAATATGGCAATATATTATATCACTTTTAATTTGTTCATGAATTGTAAGTTGCATAGAAACTACAAACACAATAAACAAATTTTGAGAGGAGCCCGAATCCGCACAATGACAACCAACACGTACTTGAAACTGGTGGTTAATGTTTTATAAGTTATTTGTGTGTTTCCAAACATAAAAAAATAGAGGCCACAGTAACGTGATGTTCATAATAGGACTTGTTACCTCAACTTTGAAAAAATATAACAAAATTGTATACACGTTGAATTAATATCTTGCAAGTTGTGCATATGAAAGATTAACAAAACGATGACAGAAGACCGGAGTGTTTCATAAAACAAAATATTAAGATTAGCATATGAAGGTTGAAATCATACAATGCGATTATAACATGAGTGTAAGAATGCAACGATTGATAAGTAGAAGCACATATAGAAAACAAGAAACATATTAGTAAAATACGGATGATAGGATTAAAAGTGGAAGTTTTCGAGTTACAGTAAAGCTTTTCAAATCAAGTGGGCAATTTATATATATCAGAAGATAAAATGAATGTATTATGTAGATCAAAGTGATGCACGAAATGTTGACTTTTCAAAGTCAATGAGTCAAATTACATTTGTCACTCATAATATTAGTATGATCAACAAAAAATAAATCATGCTGCAGAAAATGCAGCAACACAAGTTCAGTAACGCGGTTGACCGAACTGCAACTGAGCGTTGACCCGTGTGTGGACTTTTTGGACAGAAATATGAAGAAAGTCAAGTGGTTCAATAACAACTGAGGTTAACGAAAAAGATCATCAGGCCATTATATATTGTCGCATATAATATGACAATGAGACAATGGAATAAACTTTTGAGATGTTTAACATGTTATATAACAACACATGAAGTATGAATAAGTAGTGGAATTAAAAGCAACACACGTGATAACACCAAGTAGTAGTATTATTGAAAAACGCACAAGACAAAAGCATAAACCAATAATGTTGTTTGAAACAACGAAAGTAAAATAAAGCACGATAGTAAAAGATAAAGGGCATACATTAATTTGTTGGAAGATTATCGCATTTACGCCTGCCATGCTCTTCAGACCCACATATTTGGCAGGTCCTCGGTTTCCATGGTGGTTTGGTTGTTATTTGTTCACGAATAGACTTGAAACATTTCTTAGATCCACAACCTTTAGTTCTAATGCCAACTAGAGTACAAATAATGTCTTCAAAAGGCCGGTTAATTCCCTATAAATTGGAAATCCGGTCATTGTTGGCTTCAGGTTGGGGTTCCGATGTAGACTCATCTGCCTGAACCATATATACTTGTACAAATTTATTAAACAGAGATATCTCATCCATTTTTCCTATCAAAAGTTGAACAACACATTCAACACCCAACATAATGTCACGAACAACACCTTGAGCACCTTGAATATTTTTAGTTTTTCGTTCTTATTGGGTAATCGCAAGGATGATTTAGGCACAACTTCTCTTGTCCAGCGCCTCAATACATAGTTTTTTGGGAAGACTTTAACTTTGCAAAAGTTAAGCACATAAAATATATGTCGGCATAATAAACCATATTGCTCAAACCTATGGCAACTTTAGGCTCCTAGAATGATTGAGCCACCCCTTCCTAGTCACTGTTGAGCAATGACATCAAACTATTTATCTTGAACCCTATACCTTAGCTGAAATCTGCCTTCATTATTAAAAAAATTTGTTCATCTTTTAAACATTATATTACCTACCTTCAAGTCTTCCGTCGATATCACCGACACCGCTTCCTCAGGCACCGAGTAATTTCTCCTCTCCACCTATCTCCTCTCCTAACAAAGTTAGTGGATTATGTAAAACATATATTAGTACAAAGCGCTTAATAAAATTAATAACCTTTTTGGCAAGTTTTCACATAATGTGCCACATGCACAACTGGTATCTCGAATTATTCAAGATCTATTGGATGGCATTTTTCATAGCCACGTCTTGGTCGGTGACAACAACACGAGGCTCCCTGCCCATTGAACTCTTAAAAACTCGTAACAACCACTTATAGGAGTCAGTAGTCTCGGATGCTAACAATGCCGCACCAAAAGTTATATTGAGATGGTGGTTGTAAATGCCAGTAAATGGGACAAAGACCATATCATACCTGTAGAAAGAGTAAGTGAATATCAGAACAAGCCAAAAAAGTAATAAGAATGATAATCGAAAAAAAGTATGGAAAACATACTTGTTTGAACGAAAAGTTGAATCAAAAGACATTGCATCCCCAAACATAATGTAATTACGTTTCATATCTTCGTCGGCCCAAAAAAGACCAGCAAGCTTACCCTTATCACCAGTGGTGTATTCACATGAAAAATCTAGTAGATACTCCTTTTTATCCATTAATCTCTAAACAACTATTTGGGCATCATACTTACCGATATACTGGTTATATTCCTTTTGAAGTTCTTACAATCATTAGCAGTGGCACCAACCTCTTCAAAACCACTGTAATGTGTTCTCATGAAATTAAAGGCCTTTACGGGGTCCTATATTCACTTTCGATAAGCTCATAATCAAATCCTATTTAACATATGTAAGTTTTCTAGCACCACGCGTAAACTGATAATTTGAAGCATCGATTAGTGGATGGTTATGTTCTTCCAAAAAGGCATAAACCTTGTATGTGTTGTTATCTGAAAGGGAAAGCTTCAAATGTGCATGACATCCGGTTCGAATAGAGGGTCTGTTACGACGTTGATGGGTAGGATCTGAAGCCTCCGAGTCATTCAAACTATCAGCTTTAGTAAAATTTTCTATAACCTTCTTTTGAACAAACAAAATATTTTAAGGTTATCAAACCATGTTTGGTTGTTTGTGTAGTCCTCCAAACCGTGAATCCACCCAGTTTGGCATAGTTAACATAGAATGCAAGAGCTTGATAAACGGTTTGAAAAATCATACCCATATTTGGCCTTTTAGAAAGCAGGACATCGGGAGCATAATACTTCATACCAGACCTAGGTGATGTTCGAACTATACCAACACCATAGTTCTCATTAGCATCTTGCTCAACATATGAATCTGTAAAATATAATTATGTAACATATCTAAACAGAATAAAACACTAACATACCCATATGAATAATACGTCTGTGTATAACAAATCAAACTAAATTAATATAAAACCACAAGAAACAAAAATCAAACATAGATTTATTATAACTCTATTAGTAATCTTACATGTTTGTGTCTAAAAGTACACAAACCTAATATGGTACACTACATGTAGGAGTAATCTGTAAATAGCAAGACATGTTGGTTACATAAACCTAAATGTTTTCAGCTTAGTTAGTACATTTAGCATAACAACACGCAGAAAGATGCCAAACGACACATGTGTGTGTTTACACTATGTTTACAATTACCCCGTCCAAAACAACACATGGTTGAACCATTTAAATGTCAGGAACGCTCATGGGCGGTTCAACTCCATTATCTCGATGAAACGTTATTTAGTTGGGCCAACAAAATGCCTTGGAAAGCTCATGGAAAGCCCAACTCACAAATTTATTTTGGTATGCTAATAAGTGGGGAAAATAAAATGCCACGGAAGGCTCATCAAAAGCCCAACGCATCAAAGAAAATTCGTTTATTCAAATACTTACTTGATTTTAATCAAATTTCATGATTTGATTTATTCACTTTAATTCAATTAATAAAATTTTTGTAATTCCCATGATCCAACACAATCCTCTGGTTATCAAGACACATTTATCACAATTTATTTAAATAGTTATCATTTCGTTATCTTCTCTCATTTATTTTATGTTATAATATTCTCAAACTATCAAGCGTACACATTTCAATTTTCATCCTCAACTTTTAAATATTAACATTTTAAGTACTTTATGTTTTGGTTAATCTCGTGTTACCTATCATGTTTCACAACTTAACTTCCATCTTATGAACCTTTATTGTTGGAATTTAATCATTGAAATTTTATAATTAAATTGAATTTTCCTTTTAATTGAATTTCCATGGTGATCTATGGATAACTCAATCACCCATTTCATTTATTGACAATTTCACGATTCTTGTTGAAAATCTACGGTGTTTTGTGGGTATCTCAATCATCCATTTTATTTTTATTAAATTTTGTTTTTTAGTTGAAATTCCGCGGTGGTTCGTGTATATTTCAATGCCCTGTTCCGATTGTTTTTCTATATATTTTGAGAATTATGAAAGTTTCGATGATAACTTTGCTAGTTTGTTGGAATAGTCATGTTGATTCATGCATTTATAAACCCGCGTTTTATTTTATTTTATTATATTATTTATCTTCACTATTAATTTAATATTTGTTATTTATTTAAACTTCCTTGATAAACCATGGATAATTCAATTTATTTATTTCATCTTATTTATAACGATTTTGTGGGAATAGAAAAATCCTTGTAATTTACGGATACTTCAGTGACCCACCTTATATTATATACAATTTTGAAATTTTATTTGGAATAGGACTATCTCGGTGATACGAGAATATTTACTTCCCAATTTAATCTCTTAACAATTTATTTCCACATTTATATTAATTTTTCAGTTATTATTTTATCTCAATTTTCAAGTGAAATTCTATTTTTTTATACTATTACTCACAAAATACAATGTTTTCATTTATCAAACTCGAAAGTTCATCTCAATGTTTTATTTAAAATATTTCATACATTTATGTCTTTCTCACAAAGATTAATTAAAACATTTACTTTAAAATATATTTTGTAACCCACACGATAGGACTAATTATGCGGACCATCCAACGACATAAGTAATTATGGACGCATACATAATTATCTTAGTTCTCACATTGAAATCATAATACGTACAATTATGTGTCATAATCTAAAACCGAAAGTACTTTTGGGTAACAGTAAAAATGTTAAGATGATAAGGCTATGTTGGATGCGCCGCTGGTATATCCTATATATAAGTGTCCTTATCGGACTATTCGAAGTTCCATGTTATGATAAATATTTTAAATTTTATTTAAAAAGTTTTTCCTTAAAATTTAATTATTGTAACACTATTTTTTGTTTTAGATTTCCATAATTTCGGGACGAAATTTCCAAAAGTAGGGATACAAGTAACATCTCGAATTTTTCGTATTCGAATTCGTTTATGTTTAACCCGACTCAGAATGTAATTAAGATCTTTTGAATTATTTAAAATTTGTATTTATCAGTATTTAACTTAGTTTAACTTATTTTATAGTCTCAAAACTTTCAAACTCGTTAAACAATGCTGAGAAACTCTCAAAATCGCTTAAAATGGCTAGAAAACGCATTTAAAAAAGTTCATGGACTAAAAATGACATTTTTTGGGGAAATCCAGATAAGTTCTCACGAGATCTCGCGAGATGCAATTAAAATCTCATCTGCAACACTTTTTTTGGGTTTTTCGACTCATTTAACTTGTTTTTTCGATCCTCCAAATCTCTTCCTAACCGATTTAAATGACACTTAAGCTCCAAGTAAACGTACCTAGGCCTATTTAAACTCCCTAACTTGTTTTTTTGGTGTCCAAGCCGAAAGATTTATGTTATTATACTTGATTTTGTTATTAATTGATTATATCATTTGCTATTCAAGCCCGTTTACCAAGTAGATGAATTCTGACTCTTATTATTATAACCAGCCTATCAAGAAACCCTAAATACATCTACAACTCGGCCACCATCTTCGGAAAACAAGAATTACATCTTCCCCATTAACGATTCTTCAAGTTTTTTATTCTTCGGTTTGACTTGGTGCTTCAAGACCCTTTGATCGTGATTTCTCATTGTTACATTATCTTTCAGGGTAAGTTGTATTCATGAAAAACGTTTCTTAGCGTTGAACTAACAAAAGCCTCAATCAATTTTATTTATTGATGGGGTTATGTCACAAAATTGCTCTCCAACCCGTTTAGGGTTATAAAAGTCAATTTTAATGGTTTTTCAGTTACTATGCCTTTTGATTGAAATTTGCATTCGAGCCAGAAGAATTTTATGTTTGTCATGAAATTTTGAGTGTACCGACCAAAAAATGACTTTTGATTCGAAGTTCGGATTCTGAACAGTAACAGCTCGCCTAGGCATTAAATATTTCATATCTTGAGTTTTATACATCCATTAGATCTGATTTCAGCGGCTATGTACTCATTTTTAATTCTAGCTGGGGCTGTTTGGTAGCCTCTTAACAGTCATTAAGAGGCTACCTCTTAATGGCTCATAACCTCTTAATGGTTAAGTGGTAGCTTAAAGTCTGAATGGTATAGAGATAACCATTAAGAGGTAGTCTCTTAACAATTCAAACTTAAGGTTACCTCTTAACCATTAAGATTAATTGAATGCTTACATGATATTTGGTTACTTGCACATTCGTTTAATTCTAGCATTCGGAAAGGCCCATCATAATCACATTATAGAATGATCATACGCCATCTTATTAGCCATCGATTGTCTTCAATTAATCATGTCCAACAAAAAAATTATTTGTATTTTATTTTGTCTTAGTAGCCAAAGCTCGATTCGTTAGGAAATGGTCAAGCGACACCAACCATTTGCGCATTATTTGTTTAATATTTAACTGCTGATGCTCATGATATTGAGTTGCATAGTTATATATATATTATATTATTATCTCAAAAGCTGGTGATTAATTACTAAACATGTGTTATTAACAAATATATCTATTTGTACGCATATTGTAGGTTATTCCTTGGTTTGAAGTGAAGGTTGAAGATCATTTTAGAAAAGACTTTATGTTATAAATAAAAAGACAATCATCTTTAGTTTATTTATCTTGGAATAATTGGTTTATTTTGGATTGTTTTGTAATTGATTGAGACTTATGTACTTGATTTGAAATTAATAAAGTAATTTTAGATATTGTTATTTAAATTTTATGATAGTGTCTTGTGAGCTGTGAACCAACAGTTCGAGTCTCGACATATTTTGCCATAGGTTGGGGTGTGACACTAAGGATCAATAGCAACAATTTTCTTCTCAACACATGGATCTGAAGGTACCTTCAAAGGTGAAGGAGTAGAGCTCTTAGGAAGTTTCTCACCAACAAAGGGAGCAAAGCCGGTGATTGAGGCAAAAAGAGCAACATCTTCATTAAGATCAGTAGGATCAGCGGCAGAAGAGCTTTGGGCAAAAGCTACCTTCAACATTCTACTGCTTCGGGAAGAAGCAGGAACAACCTTCCTAATAATGCCTTCGGCTGGGAAACAACAAAGGTTGAGGTAGCAACGTAACCTTTAGAATGGCGAAAGTCCTTAGTACGCTCGACAACATTGGGATTACCAACATCAACCTCGGTAGAAACAAAAGTAGCAGCTGATAAATCTTCAAGATGAAGAAAATACAAAGCGCTCATTTACAAAATAAAGAGAGGTCAAGATCAAAAAGAGATAAAATAAAAGGCCTAAATAAATTATACAACATACCCGTCCCATCACTGAAAATCTTGGGCTTGGTATAAGTACTAGGCCACTTGGTGCTAAGGCCGAAATAAACGAGAAACTCTTCAGAAAAATTCCAAAGATTAAAAGACACGGATTGAAGGTTCTTCAAAAAACTAGCATCAAGGTCCTCAACCTTAGGCTCATAAGGGTCAAGGTAAGCTCATGTTTCCGCCACACAGGAGAAAAAGGTAAGATAGAGGCTAAGAGATAGAAGAACCTATCTTCCAATAGAAGGTAAGACCAACGGTGCCCGAAATGAACGTAGTTTCACAACGGGGATTCTCAACGGTGAACCAGTTCCCGTTCTTGGCAAGTTGAAAAAACCTTCGATACATCGGTAAGGTATGCTCGTAACCAATGAAGCGACAAGCAATCTCGAAGTGTAGTATTCTAGAAACATCAACAAGAGGCAATTGGTCGAGACAAACGCCATGATATTCCAAAACATTAAGGAAAAACTTGGAAAAAGGGTATCAGAGGTTGAATTGGTCGAAGTATCAAGTGTAAAGAGCAAACTTACCTTGAGGGAGACTGGATATAGGGGTTGAAGGTTTGGGTAATTCCGGCTTAAGCTCGGATCCTGTTCCATATTCGAAACATAAACGATCGAGTTCTGATTGGTTAAGTTTGGAAAATTGGGTAGCCATGTCTGCTTTGGAACCCATGATGGAAAGAAGAGTAGAAGGAAGAAGGATCGAATCTTTCTTAAAGGAAAGATGATGGATAAAACCGCTGGAAGAACAAGTTATGATCTAAGGGATTAAAGGAGAAAAAAGCGGAGAGGTTGCAAATGATGGTTCTTGGAGAGTTGTGAAGAAATTTTTAAATTTCAAATCTCCAAAGTATAGGGGCAGGTGGAAGGCTAAGATCAACTATAGAGCTAGCTTTTCCCCTAGGTGATATGATGAGCTCCTGCCTTAACTGTCCAATCAGTCAGTCACAGCAACAAGCCGCAACCAAACTTAAATTAACAATAAGTACTAAAAGGTCGGTATGAGAAGCTCCTAACTTATGGGCCTAAGCTTTAAACACGGAAGTTTTGGACCACGAGCTCCTAACTTCCAGACCACGTGGCGAAAGAAACATTTTCTAGCTCTTAGACTTCAGTAAACAAGCCTAAAATAGCAAAATGGGTATAAGTATTGGTCTATGAAGAGGCATGCCGCTGAGCCCAAAGGCATTAAACACCTAGGGGGGAACATCATGAAGAAAAAGAGTTAAGTCACAAGCAATCATCATTGCAATCTGAATACTATGGACTGGGGGCTGATGACGTGGTACCCTTACCCGCACATAAGTCAGGGAAGCTTAGGAGTCAAGAACCAGCACGCACAAGATGATAGAATAGGAAGCTCGAAGCTTCCTCAACAATATTCCTAAGTTGACCAGGGAAGCTCCTCTCTATGATAAACCTCAAAAATTTCACCTTTGATGTGACAAAAGGCTGAAACCAGCAATAAAGCAAGAATGTCGACATGGCAGGACAAAAGCATAATCGGAGTTACATGAAAGTGGTATTACTTGTCTGCGTGAGCTAAAAGAGGAGTTAGCACTTTCTCTTATGAAGCTTAAGTTTCCCCAAAGAAGCATCTGAATGCTTATAAAAGGGACATTTCACTCAAAGGCAGTATTCCATTCTCACTTATCTGATTTCTCTCTATTCTCTCTTCATACTTACTCTTACCACCTCATTATTGGATCATATCACTGATTCTCACACCTAAGGTTGATCGTATAGGAGGCCTCCTCCTACAATGAGACTAACTGGTCATGTTTTCTTTAATCTTAGCAGGTTAGGAAACTCTGTTAGTGATATACTCTTGAACCGTCATACCTTTATTGTTAGCTATACACGTTGTAGAAACAGTGTGGCAAAGATGTGTGACGTACAACTAAATAGTTATGGGTTATAATCTCATTTAAGACATGAATTAAAATATGTGAAAATAAACTTCAACTATTAAAGAAAAAAAGATACATATCTTTATTCTTTAATTGTTATCAAAATTTAATGAAGGTTGTTGAGAACTTAAAAATAGTCAATGAAGGTAGTTGAGAAATTGACTACTTCATGTTAATAAAAGACTGTCTTCAAAAGGAATTGAAGACATTTGTTTCTCTTAAATAGTTGTACGCGCTTTGACTTTTTATTATCAATTTAGTTGACTAATACGGTAAATATTTTGTAAAGTGTTATGTTAACGGCCATTTGGATCACAAGTAGTCACCGACTCATCTAATCATATCTATGTTATTTTCAGGAGAAATGCCACTACAGATTAGAGAACTTTCTGGCCTAGCCTAGAAACCCATATTTTTTAAGTTTTTTTATCACATTTGAAACAAATAACCTAAAACCTTCCCTTTAAGTATTGTATATAAATATTTCACTAATCTTTTACTCCAATGCAGCCTTCCAAAGAGACTCTTCAACATGAATGAAATTAAGTACCCTAAATCTAACTTTATGATATTAAACATTCAATTTAAGATAATAAAAGAAATTTATATGTTGAGTTAACGAAATACAATCATGTGTATATTCCTCACATGAAATGATCAAAAGGAATTTTTATACATCTCATTTGTAAACAACAAAAACAAGAAAACGTGAAGTAAACAAACATTCTCAAGAAAAAAACTCATATGTTGCCATGCTTTATGAAATCATGACAAGAAATCGTCCATAAAGCAATTGATTCCTTAACCTAATCATCTTTCAAAGAGAAGCACAAGAAACAAACATAACATAAGGGCAAACACATAATTACAAGGAATATATATATATATATATATATGATGATGATGATGAGGATCCTAAGAGAATAATTTTAAATTGAAAACTTTGAGAACCATTTTAAGCCTAAAAAACTCTTAAAAAATTATAAAACAAAAAAATACGAAAATTTTAAAAAATAATCAATGAAGGTTGAAATTTATGTTTAATGACTTATGATCAAGTTTGATGACTTATGATCAAACTTGATGATGAGACTCTTCAACATGATCAAGTTTCATTCATTTCATGTGAGGAATATACACATCCCATTTAAAAATATGATGATGAGGATCCTAACGACTGAAGTTTAATGACTTATGATCAAGTTTGAAATTTATGTTTATATCACAGGCTACATAGGCATACCCTAACGTTAAACCTACCCAAGCATCGTATGATTAGTCTATTCAGATTTCTATAAAATTATAATTTTACGATCAAACTAAACATAAGGCTTGAGTATGACCCGACCTTTCATCCCATTTTTTAACATATATCCCACTAAAATCAAGCAATTTAAGTTCAATTAAGTCTACAAGCATACTGTCCTTTCATTCTTAATGGGTTGAGCCTACTGACATATCAATTACAGAGTCTACCTGTTTAGTCAATATGTGTTGATTAAAAACTCTTTTTCTTTTAAAAATTCTAAAAAAACTTTCACGAGTGTTGTCAAATCATCGGTAATAATATCATCTCCTGTTTAACGCAGAAAAACAATTACAATGACATATTTTTTAGAATTTTTTGTAAATATTTTTGGAGTTTTTTTTTTATTTTTCGTTTTTTTAACTTTTTATTTTTTTTAAATTTTGTTTTTTTTCTTTTTTTTATAAAATTTGAAACTTTTTTTTTATTTTTTTATTTTTCATCAAAGAAAACGTCAGTTCCCATCCCCACACTTGAAATCTACATTGTCCCCAATGTAGGAATAAAAAAGGACAGAAAATAAAGCAGAATAAAAAATTTAACCAAATAAAACAATAAAGTGGAACAGACTCCCCTAGTAATAATGCAGCTATCTTCACAAGTCTCGTTCCAAGGCGACCGTATAGCATTTCATTTGCGACCGCAGCTTCTGGGTGTCTTCTACAATATGATAGGCTTAGAAAAATCCTCGTCCGAATGGAGATTGAGTACGAATGAGAAAATCCAATCCTGCAAGATAAAAATCAAAACAACCCAAAGCAGACATCAAATAGACTGTAAGGACTAAAACAGACTCGCAGAAAAATAAAATAAAGTAGCATAAAAATAAAGAAAATAATTCAACTAAGTTTTATACAAACTATACAACTCGGGAAAAGTCTCGAGTGTGCTCTCCTCCTCTACTCTCCAAGCGGATCAAGCTAGATCGCCTCCTCCTCGCGATCAACAAGTGAACCTCCAACATAATGATTCAGTCTATGCCCATTCACTTTCCAAGAGTGTCCATCATCAGCCTCTATATCAACTGCTCCGTAAGGAAATGCTTCTTTCACAACGAACGGACCCGCCCATCGGGATTTCAATTTACCCGGAAACAACTTCAACCGGGAATTATATAGAAGTACCTTATCCCCACACTTAAACTCTTTGGGCCCCTTAATATGTTTATCATGGCGTTCCTTTGTTTGCTCCTTATACCCCCAACTTCTTTCATATGCCTCGTTCCGCAGCTCCTCAACCTCATGAATTTGAAGAAATCGACTTTTCACCGCCGCAGATAAATCAAGATTTATGGCTCTTAAAGCCCAATACGCATGATGTTCTAACTCTACTGGAAGATGGCACGCCTTTCCATAAACTAGCCGAAAGGGAGTGGTCCCGATAGGCGTTTTGAATGAAGTACGGAAAGCCCAAAGTGCATCAACTAGCTTTTAAGCCCAGTCCACGCGACTGTTCCCAACCGTTTTCTCTAAGATCCTCTTAATACCACGATTGGTGTTTTCCACATGACGGCTAGTCTGAGGATGGTAGGCCGTAGAATGTCAACGGGTGACCCCATAACGTTTCAAAACCTTAACCATCTGAGCATTACAAAAGTGGGTACCCCGATCACTGATCAGGGCCTTAGGAGTACCAAATCCAGCAAAGAGTTTTCGGAGGAATCCCACTACAAATCGCACGTCATTTCTAGGTAAGGCTTGAGCCTCACCCATTTAGACACGTAGTCGACAGCAAGGAGTATGTATCTGTTTCCACTAGACATAGGAAACGAACCCATAAAATCAATGCCCCATATATCGAAGATCTCAACCACCTGGATGGGGTTTTGGGGCATCTCATTTCGGGATGAGATGTTACCAGCTCTTTGACACGCGTCACACGAACGAAAAAACTCATGTGCATCATGAAAATAGTCGGCCAATAGAATCCCGCATCAAACACGCATTTGGCGGTATAAGTCTCACCAAAATGACCACCAGTCGGGCCCTCATTACAAGGTTGAAGAATACTACGAGCTTCATCACGAAAAACACATCGCCGAATCACCTGATCCGCATCTATACGGAATAGGTACGGATCCTCCGAAATGTAGAACTTGATATCTGCAAAGAACTTTTTCTTTTGTTGATATGTCAGTCCGGGCACTAACTCACCAGAAGATAGATAATTAGCAAGATCAGCAAACCATGGAAACCCCTCATCACTTGCCTTTACATACAGTAGAGTCTCACTCGAGAATTCATCACTAATTCCCTATTCCCGGGTCTTGTCCATGTCGGAATTTTCTATCCGTGACAAGTGGTCGGCAGTGACATTTTCAGCTCCTCTTGTATCTTTAATTTCTATATCGAACTCCTGAAGGAAAAGGATCCAACGAAGAAGTCAGGGCTTCACATCTTTTTTAGCGAACAAGTAACGCAGAGCCGCATGATTAGAGAAAATGATAGTCTTAGAAAGAACGAGATAGGAACGGAATTTATCGCATGCGAAAACAACCGCAAGAAGCTCCTTCTCTGTCGTGGTGTAATTCTCCTGAGCATCGTTAAGGGTCTTGCTAGCATAATAGATGGGATGAAAATGTTTCTGTCGACGCTGCCCTAACACGACTCCAATAGCAAAATCATTTGCATCACACATGATCTCAAACTAAAGAGTCCAATGGGGGGGGGCAACAAGAATAAGAGCACTCACTAACCTCTCCTTAATAAACTCAAAGGCCCTCAAACACTCCTCACTAAAATCAAACAGCCTATCTTTCTCTAGAATTTGGGTCATCGGACGGGAGATTTTTGAGAAATCTTTAATAAATCGGCGATAGAATCCCGCATGACCTAAGAAACTACGAATAGATTTCACGGAAGTGGGCGGCGGAAGTTTGGAAATGGTGTCTACCTTAGCTCTATCTACCTCAATCCCTACACTAGAAATCTTATGACCTAAAACAATATCCTCACGAACCATAAAATGACATTTCTCCCAATTAAGCATAAGGTTCGTCTCTTTACATCTAGCGAGCACTCGATCTAAGTTATCCAGACAAACATTGAAGGAATTCCAAAAGACGGAAAAATCATCCATAAAGACTTCCATGGAATCCTCGATTAACTCATGAAAAATGGCCACCATGCACCGCTGAAATATGGCTGGAGTGTTACATAATCCAAATGGCATGTGTTGGTACGCGAATGTGCCAAAAGGACATGTAAATATGGTATTCTCCTGATCACCCGGGGCGATGGGGATCTGGAAATAACCAGAAAAGCCGTCAAGAAAACAGTAAAATTGTTGTCCTGACAAACGCTTCAACATCTGATCGATGAATAGAAGCGGGAAGTGGTCCTTTCGTGTGGCCTTGTTAAGTCTGCGGTAATCGATGCAAACTCGCCACCGTTTTACAGTCTGTGTCGGTATGAGCTCATTTTTTCATTCGTGATAACTGTCATACCGCCCTTTTTAGGGACCACCTGGACTAGACTAACCCATGCGGAGTTGGATATCGGAAAAATCAAACTAGCATCGAGCAATTTAATAACCTCCTTCTTGACAACCTCCTGCATGTTTGGGTTAAGCCTCCTCTGCGGCTGCACCACAGGTTTAAACTCATCTTCCATAAAGATTTTATGTGTGCAAAACGACGGGTTTTTACCTTTGTTATCCATAACCTTCCATGCGATGGCATGCTTATGAGATTTCAGAACAACCATCAACTTCTCCTTCTCCTCCATCTCCAAACTCGAAGAGATGATGACGGGAAGTTGAAATCCATCCTCTAAACACGCATACTCGAGGTGAGATGGTAAATCTTTTAGCTCTAAATATGGGGGGTTCTCAACTGATGGTTTTTCGATCGGAAACTCTCGCTCTTCAACTACAAGGACATTAGAAAGTATTTGGGAACTCATGACCGGTTCGTGTCCTCTTGTCTCAAGTAACTGCTGCTCCTCTTTCTCCTGCAACTCAAAATCAAATTCTACCATCTCGAATGACTGATTTTCCACATCGATGATCTGAGTGTCAGACGTATCTCTCTCGCAGACCTTCATAAGATAGTCGCCTACATGCATCATGAAAGTGTCGATGACGTAGAGAGTGACATCATGCTGCTGAGTATGCCTCATGGATTTCTGCATGTCGAATGTGACTGTGTCATCATGAACTCGAAGAGTCAATTTGCCATCAGCAACATCGATGAGAGCGCGTGCGGTGGCTAAGAAATAAAGGTCGAGGATGAGCGGAACATTCGTGACTTCATCCATATCGAGAATGAAAAAGTCGACCGGAAAGATTAATTTTCCCACTTTCACCAACATGTTCTCCACAATGCCCCTTGGGAAATTAATAGATCGGTCTGCCAGCTGGTGTCACAACCTGACTTAGGGCCTAGGCGTATGACCACAAGTTGGTACTTGTTTTGTAAATATATCAGAGTTTATGGGTTAATTTTAGCGGAAGACTTTAGGTTGAATATAATATTAATTTACATTAAAAATTTTACTCGGTAATTAAATACCCGAGTATTAGTTTACAAAGATACGTTTCTTATTACAAGGATTTAGTTTGTCAAAACGGAGCCATCTTGTACGCGCTTCTATCTTCATTAAGACTCCAATCCTTGTTAATGTTACCTATGCTTAATTACCTGCAATGAGTTGGAAAAAATACGTCAGCTATATGCTGGTGAACACGTATGACTCAATAAAACATTTTGAATGACGATTACAATATAAATGTAGTTTTCTTGACAATCTCAGCGAAAGCATTTCTACTTCTGGTATATGTACCACTGCCCTACACACACAATGATATTCCCCGAGCCAAATGGCCCTAAACTGAGAACTTGTCATGACCGTTTAAGCTCGCGGCTTCATTGCCCTTGATTGATTGGTTGAGCTTTAACAATTATGTTCGGATCCAGACACATGCGTATTCGGCCTGAGTTGATATTATTCTCTACTTTGTATTTATAATGTTTAGAGATTTCATTATCTCATGTAGACATTGATTGACTCGTTAAGACAAACACCCGTTCGTCTCATTGAGTATAAATATGTTTTGACTGATTGAAAAAGGTTGACGTATTAACCTGTACAGTCAGTGTTGTAAACCTTGACTGATTGATTGATCGACTATGAATGATATTAACCAATACATAAATAGGTTCGTATGAATGTTTTGAATGATGTTAAGCTATGATTGTAAGCTTAACCTTGAAATAGTTTATCTTTGATTGTGAATGGAAACACTTAGTTTTATGTGACGTTTGATATAGCATGCTTTGGCTTAATAGGTTCTATCACGTTGGTAAGTTTCTCCAGGTAAGTAAACGGGTCCCTCGGTTGATTGGGATTTATGCGAATTACTTTTTCTTAGGCAAGAAACTTACTACTAATGATATCCCCCTTCCAGTTACTACATGCCCGTCAAAATATATCTTTCGTTTAACATTACTTCATCATGAAGTAACGTTTATGAAAACATGATTGTGAATGAATGTTTGTAAAATACAATCAAGGTTAAAGGCCATAGCCTCGATTGATAGTCTAAGCTATAATTCAAATAACTTAAACATAACTCCTACCTTAGTTCGGATGCTTAGATTGATAATAAGAAAAAAGGCAGGATCTTGATCTACTTGCTTAAGTGATTGCTACTTGATTATAACTTCGTTTCTTGCATGAATATCGAGAAAACAATACGTCGACTTGCTATGGCAACGGGGCACGTTATCCAAGGCTACGTGTGTGTAAAGAAAGGTGTGTTTGGGATTAAATGGGTTCATGCCCGTCACCCCCCCTTTTATAGCCAATTTTGTAGCCCGTCGCGTACCGCACCCGGTCCCTTGGGACTGATCGCGTACCGCGGCGCCGCAAAAATACGCCGCCTTATGCGGTGGTGACACTTGGCCTGTCACATAGCGCCACGTGTTGACACGTGGTTGGACACGTGTCCACTGACTCAGCAACCCTATCGCGTACCGCGATGGGTTGTATGTTACCCCGTCGTGTACTGCGGCGGGACAATATTTTCAGAATTTACAATTCTTGTCCCTGTACTTTCTAAGTTAGTATATTTAAGCCTAAATTAATAGGGTTAGGAACGTGATGTTACATCCTCCCCACCTTTTGAATAATCTCGTCCTCGAGATTTATTGGAATAGATTGGGATACTTTTTCTTCATTTCTGACTCGAGTTCCCACGTATACTCAGGTCCTCGTCTTGAATCCCATTTGACTTTCACGAGCTTGAGTCGTTTGTGTTTGAGAAACTTGATCATTCTATCTTCTATTTGAATTGGCTTTTCAACAAACTTAAGCTTCTCGTTGATCTTGACATCTTTTAATGGCATTGCAAGGGTTTCATCGGATAAACACTTACGTAAATTGGATACGTGAAACACGTCATGAATACCCTTCATCTCCTCCGGTAACTCTAGCCGATAAGCAACTGGTCCAATTCTTACAAGTATTTTGAATGGTCCAACGAATCTTGGACTCAATTTTCCTTTCTTCCCGAATTGGACTACACCTTTCCAAGGCGACACTTTCAATAAGACTCTATCACCTTCTTTAAATTATAATGGCTTGCGACGAACGTCCGCATAGCTCTTTTGTCTATCTCTTGCTTCCTTTAATCGTTCTCGGATTTGTATAACTTGATCAGTGGTTCTTTGAACAATTTCAGGTCCTGACAACTGACTATCACCTGTTTCTGACCAACATACAAGTTTTCTACACTTACGTCCATACAATGCTTCGAATGGTGCTGCTTGGATACTCGTATGATAACTGTTATTGTACGAGAATTCCATCAGCGCAAGATGAGTGTCCCAACTTCCTCCTAAGTCGATAACACAGGCACGAAGCATGTCCTCCAAAGTTTGAAATGTACGTTCACTTTGGCCATCAGTTTGTGGATGGTATGCAGTACTTAGATTTAGTCGAGTCCCTATAGCCTTTTGAAAACTTGACCAAAAATTTGAAGTGAAATGACTATCTCTATCAGAAATGATGGATAGCGGCACACCATGTAAGGATACTATGTTCTCAACATATAAATGTGCTAACTTATCCATACTAAACGTTTCTTGAATTGGAATGAAATGGGCAGACTTGGTAAGTCTATCGACAATAACCCAGATCGCATCATTTTGACGAGAAGTCTTAGGTAACTTCATGATAAAATCCATAGTTATCATATCCCATTTCCATATCGGGATTTCTGGTTGTTGTAGTAATCCTAACGGATTTTGATGTTCAGCTTTCACTTTAGAACACGTCAGGCATTTAGCTACATACAAAGCAATGTCTTTCTTCATCCCAATCCACCAATAATCATCTTTTAAATTGTGATACATCTTGTCACTTCCCGGATGCATCATATACTTTGACTTATGTGCTTCTTCTAGAATCTTGTCTCTTAAACTCCCGATCATCGGTACCCAAATCCTTGTACCGAGTCTAAGTATTTAGTCATTTCCTTTAATCAATTGATCAATTGTGCCGTTCTCTTTTTCGGCTTTAACATTTACTTGTTCTAGTGACAACTTCTGAGCTTCTTTGATCTGACTAGCTAAATCAACCTTAAGTTCCAATCTAAGAGCTCGAACTCTCTTTGGTTTCTCATGTTCTTTTCTACTTAAGGCGTCAGCCACAACATTCGCCTTTTCTTTCATGATATACGATCTCATAGTCGTAATCATTAAGTGTTTCCATCCAACGCCTTTGTCTCATATTCAATTCCTTCTGATCGAATATATGCTTCAAACTTTTGTGATCAGTGTATATCGTGAATCTTACACCATACAAGTAATGTCGCCATAATTTCAACGCGAAAATTATAGCACCCAATTCAAGATCATGCGTGGTGTAATTCTTTTCATGAGCTTTCAATTGTCTCGAAGCATAAGCAATCACTTTCTTTCCTTGCATCAAAACACTTCCCATTCCCATATGCGAAGCATCACCGTAAATGATAAATTTTTCTAGTCCTTCTGGCAAAGCCGTTTTCGGTGCATTAGTTAACTTTTGTTTTAGTGTTTCGAATGCTTCCTCTTGCTTCGGTCCCCATTCAAATTTGATTGCTTTCCTTGTGAGCGAAGTTAATGGAATGCTATTCGAGAGAAGTTTTGAATGAATCTTCTATAGTATCCGGCTAAGCCTAGAAAACTTCGGACTTGAGTCGGTGTCTTGGGTTTCTCCCATTTGGTTATAGCCTCAATATTTGCTGGGTCTACTTGAATACCCTTCTCATTTATAACATGACCAAGAAATTGTACTTCGGACAACCAAAATTCACATTTCGAGAATTTGGCGTATAATTTCTCGTTCCTTAGAGTTTCAAGTATGATCTTAAGATGAACTTGATGATCGTCTTTGGATTTTGAATAAACAAGGATGTCATCGATGAAAACAATAACAAACTTGTCTAAATATGGCTTGCAAATCCGATTCATCATGTCCATAAAAGCTGTCGGAGCATTAGTGAGTCCAAAAGGCATCATGGTGAACTCATAATGTCCGTATCGGGTTCTAAATGCTGTCTTTGGTATATCTTCTTCTTGTACCTTCAATTGATGATAACCCGATCTCAGGTCAATCTTGGAAAAACAACTTGCTCCTTGAAGCTGATCGAACAAGTCATCGATTCTTGGTAATGGATACTTGTTCTTGATCGTGACCTTGTTCAGTTCTTGGTAATCTATACACATCCTCATCGATCTGTCCTTCTTCTTTACGAACAAAATTGGAGCTCCCCATGGTGAAGAACTTGGTCGTATAAATCCTTTCTCCAAGAGTTCATCTAACAGTTTCTTTAGATCTTTCATTTCCGTTGGTGCTAGACGATATGGTGATTTGGCAATTGGTGATGTTCCTGGCACGAGGTCGATCTTAAATTCTACCTCTCTATGAGGCGGGGCTCCTGGTAGCTCGTCAGGAAATACATTTTGAAATTCGGAAACGATTGGCACTTCCTCCATCTTCTTTGGTTCGGGTTCTTTGGTCACATAATCTATGAATGTGAGGCATCCTTTACCTATGCAATGACTTGCTTTGATTTTGGAAATGATTCCTACTTTTCCTCGTTCTTTATCTCCGGTTATACGAATGGTTTTGTTATTGGGTGTTCGAATGTCGATGGCTTTGTCGTTACACAAGATATGGGCTTGACTAAACGATAACCAGTCCATACCTAAAACTACATCAAAACCTGCTAATGTCATGGGTAACAATCTTACAGGTATGACGTGATTGGCTAGAGAAATTGTGGCATTATCTAAAGCTTCAGTTATTCTACTTACATTTCCATCAGCAGTCTCAACTTCGTAATGTTTATCTAATTTAACTAAGGGCTCATTTAATAGACTACAAAATTTATAATCTATAAAGCTTTGGTTTGCACCCGAGTCAAATAGAAATCTAGCATAAACATTATTTATAGGAAACGTACCGGTGATCACCTCTGGTATATCAGCTGCTTTTTGAGTGTCTAACATTAAGACACGAGCGTTTCCTTTCTTGGCATCGGTCTTCGTACCGATGCCACTTGCACCAACCGTCACTACCGTTGTCTTCTTCTTTGGACACTCAGTACTGTAGTGTTCCTTCTCACCACACTCGAAGCATACTCCTGTCTTTTTCCGGCAATCTGCTTCCGAGTGTCCCGGTTTCTTGCAGAATCCACATACCACTGTGTTAGTTGGTCGAAGACATCTACCGAAATATCTCCTACCCCACGACTTGCAAATGGGGTGACTATACATAAATCCCCCTTCTCTTTTCTTCTACGTCTTTTTCACCTTTCCATCATCCTTCTTCTTTTCATCTCGGTTCCTCAACATCCCGTCCATCAAATATCTGGCCAACTCCATGGCAGATTCTGTCGTGGTCGGCATATGTGATCGAACTAAGTCACAGATCTCGATTGGCAATCCGTATATATATCGTGTCACTTTATTGATTTCAGGAGTGACCAAATGAGGCACTATTCTACAATACTCAAGGTACTTGGTGTTATATTCCTTAAGATTAGTTCCCACAACCTTGTGGTTCCACAGCTTGGTTTGAATCTGATCCATTTTGTTAATCGGACAGAACTTCTTCATTACCATAGCTTTTAATGTTATCCAGTATAGATTGTATAAATTCTATCTACCCTTGATACCAATCAGGGAATTCCACCACTCTAATGCCTCCCCCTTGAACATCTGGGAGGTATATTTCACCTTCTCACTTTCCGTACACTTGCTTATTAGTACAATCGATTCCATTTCCTCCAACCATCGGAGGGTATGTATTACTCATTTATCCCCGTGAAATTATTTGGGGTTATAGACTTTAACCACCTTGAAATCACAACCCTCATGTATTTTAAGTTTCTTTGTCTTTTCACGGAGGTCGTTTTCAGCAGTCGAGCTTTCATCACTCGATTCTTTCTTTTTCGGTTCTTTCTCTTTCTTACTTTCCTTCTTTTCCGATTCCTTTTTAGATTCTTTCTTTGATTCTCTTTTCGAAGTAGCAGATTCGCTTTTGCTTCGACTGGTTCTCTTATTAGAATGTGAGGCAGTACGACTTTGATCATGTTTCAATATTTCATAGATTGGATTCACAGCCTCTTTTATTAGATCGCGGATACCAAGCACATAATTTTGTGGTATGGCTTGTATATTTTCCGCAGTTACTTTTTCTTGCATGATTTCTTCGATTGTATTTCTTTTATTGTTTACTTGAGTTTCTTGATTACTATTTGCTTTAGACATGCTATTACATGAATAAAACAAAATTTCAAAAAAGACACACTTTATATCACATTATTTATCTTACAAGAAAAAAATCATAACAACTACAACAGTACATAGCTATGATTTCTAATCCTTAATCCATTTTGTAACAAGATTTTTCATCTTGTCACATTTCTTGGCAATCTTACTCCCTATTCTCTTTTTGTCCACTTTCTCGTTTCTCAGATCGTCCATCACCGAATTTGGCAGGTTCGGATATCCCGTTGGTGCGGATGCGGCTGGAAAGAGATAAGCATTTTCTTGTTGATAGAGATGCGGGTTAGCAACGTATGTATGCATTTCTTCATCATGGATGTTGTTGGTGTAAAACTCCTCGATGAGATTTTCCTCCTCCCGAATCTCTTTTGCTTGCTGGGAGATCGATGGTATTGATCCCTTATAAGATGGAAAATAAGGATATTGATTTTCCTCATCTTCTTCCTTAGAATCCTCCTCTTCCTCGGGATCTTCCTCAAATTCATAAGGATTCTTGATTGGTGATTGAACTAATCTCTTTTTGTATGGTAAGATGACCCTCATCTTTGGCTTATGACTTGGTTCATCAATGGTCGGTGGGATCTGGTATTGATAACCCAATGGTGGTGATCCGAATTGCCATCTCCTTTGATCCGAGTGACAATTCATCCAGCTTGATGACTCTGATTCAGTTTCTTGTTTGATTTTACTCTGCACCTCCTGTTCCTCGGAAGGATGGTAAGTTGGAATGTTGGAGGTGTAATACTGGGGAACGTTGTCCTCGGTATTGTCAGAGATTTCGATTGGATATTGTTGACTGCCTGGGAGATACACGGGTTGGCTCCCGTACGGTAACATCGGATTGATTGGTTGATCACGATTGAAAAAGCTAGTGTAGTAACTATTGCTACTTTCCATATCGAAAGGTTCGTGAATGATTGTCGGTTTTGATCGAATGGCTACTCGGTGTCTACGACCAAAGTAGTTAGTATAAGACATCTGCACTTTTAGTTAGATTAGGGATAGGAGGTTTACCAATCCTATCTTATCCCTACGGATAGTAATAATGATAATAATAATAATAATAATAATAATAATAATAATAATAATAATAATAATGGTTAAAGCCTAGGTACTAATGTTTAATACCTAATTCGCTGAAACCGATGGCTCTGATACCAACTTGTCACACCCCGACTTAGGGCCTAGGCGTGTGACCACAAGTTGGTACATGTTTTGTAAATTTATCAGAGTTTATGGGTTAATTTTAGCGGAAGACTTTATGTTGAATATAATATTAATTTACATTGAAAATTTTACTCGGGAATTAAATACCTGAGTATTAGTTTATAACGATACGTTTCTTATTACAAGGATTTAGTTTGTCAAAACGGATCCTTCTTGTACGCGCTTCTATCTTCATTAAGACTCCAATCCTTGTTAATGTTACCTATGCTTAATTACATGCAATGAGTTGGACAAAACACGTCAGCTATATGCTGGTGAACACGTATGACTCAATAAAACATTTTGAATGACGATTACAATACAAATGTAGTTTTCTTGACAATCTCATCGGAAGCATTTCTACTTCCGGTATATGTACCACTGCCCTACACACACAACGGTATTCGCCGAACCAAACGGACCTAAACTGAGAACTGGTCATGACCGTTTAAGCTCGCGGCATCATTGCCCTTGATTGATTGGTTGAGCTTTAATAGTTATGTTTGGATCCAGACACATGCGTATTCGGTCGGAGTTGATATTATTCTCTACTTTGTATTTATAACGTTTTAGAGATTTCATTATCTCATGTAGACATTGATTGACTCGTTAAGACAAACACCCGTTCGTCTCATTGAGTATAAATATGTTTTGACTGATTGAAAAAGGTTGACGTATTCACCTGTACTGTCGGTGTTGTAAACCTTGACTGATTGATTGATCGACTGTGAATGATATTAACCTATTCATAAATAGGTTTGTATGAATGTTTTAAATGATGTTAAGCTATGATTGTAAGCTTAACCTTGAAATCGTTTATCTTTGATTGTTAATGGAAACACTTAGTTTTATATGACGTTTGATATAGCATGCATTGGCCTAATAGGTTCTATCACGTTGGTAAGTTTCTCCAGGTAAGTAAACGGGTCCCTTGGTTGATTGGGATTTATGCGAATTACTTTTCCTTATGCAAGAAACTTACTACTAATGATATCCCCCTTCCAGTTACTACATGCCCGTCAAAATATATCTTTCCTTTAACATTACTTCATCATGAAGTAACGTTTATGAAAACATGATTGTGAATGAATGTTTGTAAAATACAATTAAGGTTAAAGGCCATAGCCTTGATTGATAGTTTAAGCTATAATTCAAATAACTTAAACATAACTCCTACCTTAATTCGGATTCTTAGATTGATAATAAGAAAAAGTCACGATCTTGATCTACTTGCTTAAGTGATTGCTACTTGATTATAACTTCGTTTCTTGCATGAATATCGAGAAAACAGTACGTCGGCTCGCTCTGGCAACGGGGCACGTTATCCAAGGCTATGTGTGTGTAAAGAAAGGTATGTATGGGATGAAATGGTTTCATGCCCATCACCCCCTTTTATAGCCAATTTTGTAGCCCGTCGCGTACCGCGCCCGGTCCCTTGGGACTGGTCGCATACCGCGGCGCCGCAAAAATACGATGCCTTATGTGGTGGTGACACTTGGCCTGTCACATTGCGCCATGTGTTGACACGTGGTTGGACACGTGTCCACTGACTCAGCAACCCTATCGCGTGCCGCGATGGGTTGTATGTTACCCCGTCGCGTACCGCGGCGGGACAATATTTTCAGAATTTACAATTCTGGTCCCTGTACTTTCTAAGTTAGTATATTTAAGCCTAAACTAAGAGGGTTAGGAACGTTGTGTTACAGATGTATACTTATTCGGGTGGGAAGCAACTCTCCCACTTTAAGTTTTGGAAACACATAATAGGGCATGAGGTTAATTCTTGCAGTGAGGTCGGCCAAAGCATTGCTAGCATGAAGATTACCAATCAAGCAAGGAATGGTAAAGTTGCCCGGATTTGTCATCTTCCTAGGAAGTTTGTTCTGTACAGTGGCAGAACACTCTTCACTAAGAGTAACAGTCGAAAGCTCCTCAAGTTTCTTTTTATTAGTGAGCAAATATTTAAGAAACTTGGTGTGTTTTGGCATGTACGCCAGAGCTTCAATAAATGGAATGTTCACATGGAGCTTCTTAAGTATGTCGAGAAACCTAGCGTACTGCTCCGAATCATTCTTCTTCACCAGACGACCGGGATATGGCGGTTTTGGTTTATAGACGCGCACAGGTTCCTGCTCAGCATGCTTCTCCTTCTCAACTAACGCACCGCCTAACCTTGGGTACTTGCTGGGCCTCGCCTCAGGTTCACCTTGTCAGGCGGTGTCTCCATCTCCAGCTCCTCATCAACTTCCTCCTCCTCACTTGGTGTACCGCTAACGACACCTCTCCCACTTTGGGTGGTCACTGCCTTGGCCTGAGCATTTTGAAATGGTTTAGAATAGGTGGGACCGGGATTAGGGATGGTGTTACTTGGAAGAATCCCCGAGGGTCATTGATCAATCTTTGCGGACAACTCAGCAAACTTGGCCTCGAGATTCTGAAATGCGACATGTTGTCCCTTCATAAACGTCTCATGCTGCAAAAGAGTGGATTTGGTGTTGGCATCATTTTGTAAGAGTTGATATAACAATTGAGATTGGTTAGCCAACATCTCCTCGATCTTGGAAGTACTATTTGGTACAGGAGCAGATTCGGGTGAAGCTTCTTGGAACAGAATTTGGCGTTGCTGATAACCGGAGTTACCTACCCGCCAATTAGAGTTAGAATTATTGTTTCGCCACCCTGAATTGAAGGAACGGTTTTGATTAGCAAGAAAATCTACCTCCTCCTAAGAATCAACAGGACAATCGGCTGTATCGTGATTTCCACGACATATCTCGCACCTACGAGCTTGCAACTT
This sequence comes from Bidens hawaiensis, assembly GCF_021521415.1. Lineage (NCBI taxonomy): Eukaryota > Viridiplantae > Streptophyta > Magnoliopsida > Asterales > Asteraceae > Bidens > Bidens hawaiensis. The sequence continues at coordinate 89,713 of NW_027496183.1, forward strand.
AAGCTCTTTTATCTCCCTCATCAGTGCCTCCACATCTTCCTACACACTCGCATTCTAATCAACATGATGCACTCCACATGATGCTGAGATGGATGTGGCCTTGGTAGCCGAGACGGACCTTCTACTCGGTGTATGCTAATCCCCTAATGCAATGCTCTCGAACATTTCTTCAGCCTCCTCTATGGTGAGTTTATCGAGCATGTTTTCTCCGGCGGCAGTATTGAACCGCTGTTGGGTTTCGAAAGTAAGACCGTTATAGAATTTTTCAACCACAGCCCAATCGTTTAGGCCATGCTGAGGACAACGGCTTATAAAAGTTTGGAAACGCTCCCACGCAGAATAATAGGACTCATCGGGGTCCATATGAAAAGAACGGATTTTCTCGCGTAGACGCCCGGCCTTTGATGGAGGGAAATACTTCCTAAGGAACTTGGATTGCAAGTTAGCCCATGTGGCGATTGAGGCGTTTGGAAGAGAGTCAAACCATGAAGCAGCACGACCGGAAAGTGAGAATGTGAGTAACTTAAGATGAATGACATCAGAAGAGATATTATTAATATTAAAAGTTTCGCAGATCCGCACGAATTGGGACAGGTGTCCCGGGGCATCTTCGTCATCCAAGTCGTGGAACTAAGCAGAATTGGTGATAGAATTCATGACGTGAGAAGGAATTTGCCGGTTTTGGTTATTAGTCGCAGCAGGTCGGACAATTGCAGATTGGGCTCCCACATGCCATCGTTGGCTCTAACATGAACGGTTTGTCTCAGGGGTGGAACGGCGTCGCCCATATCTATTTTAGGAGCAGAGACGTGTACCTGGATTTCGGGTGAATCGCTCTCGCTATCTGTAAGCTCTTTAAGTCGCTCGTGAAATTCTCTCTCAAGCTCATTTGATGCAGAGAATAAAGGTGGACCTTGAGAATGGGTATTATGCATAAACTAAAACAAAAAATTATTTAATTAATTTTTATATTTATTTTTACTTTTATTTTATTTAAGGAAAACAAACCTAAAGGCACAAATAGCAAGTAAAGGCGCCTAAATGAAAAATAACAACTAAAAATCAAATAAACAGATCAAATAATAAACTCGGTTTAAACAAAGAATTTGCCAGTGTCCCGGCAACGGCGTCAAAAACTTGATGTGTGAAAAATTTATATAATATTAAAAACCAAGTTTTACTGAATTCACCTTAAAAACCACACACAATCGGCAAGTGTACCTGTCGCAATGTAGCTAGCAAGTAAGAATGGATATCGAACCTAGGACACTATGGGTAAACTCTAATTATAAACCTAAAAGATTACTAACCTAGACTTTCTTTTGATTTTTAGATTTTTTATGTTAATTAAACTAATAATACTTAACTAATTAAAAACTAAACTAAAAACAAAACTTTATAAAAATTGAGTTTAAAAACAAATATGAGAAACGACTACCTAGGTAATGGAATCTTACTAGTTAAATTAATAGTTAACGAACTTGACTTGGTTGAAAAACAATATCTTAAAAATATGACACTAGAGACCACTAAAAATACATTAGATTGCCTCCCGGCCTCACCAACGACACCCTAGAACTCTAATGACATGTGAAGCTCAATTGTTAAAGGTTTGGTTCACCTCCCGGTCTCACCTTACCTGATAATACTATGGTACCCCAAAATTCAAATCACCTCCCGGCCTCTTCGAATACAATATATATTAATATAAAAAGGGTATTTTTAATTAACTTGAACGTGACTTGTATCACAATAATCTAAGGGACCAAGGATAACTCACACCCGTGAAATTATTACCCAATCCCGCAAAAGACAAAGATGACACAACCCTAAATTGCCTCTCGGCCTCTCTAGAGATAGAACAATAAAATCTAATAAACTCTTATAAATTATTCATACGGTTATTTCGACCATAAACCGCAAACAAGTTGAAAACACAAAGTAGACAACCTAATCATGCGTCTAACAATCACCAAAAACTATTAAACACAAGTGGAATAATTATTAAAATAATAAACTAGATTTAATTACTCAACCATATCATGACCAAACCAATTAAAACTTTTACCATAACATCAAATCAACCAATATCAAATAATTATTCGTCAAACTATTAATATAACATAGTACTCAACCAAAACTTATGTAGTGTAAAGTATTTAGTTACTCGTAACAATAATAAACGAAACAAAATAATAAACGAAACAAAAATAAAATAGAGATTATTAAAGTTCATCATATTATTAAAATAAAGTTGACCTGCTTTCTTTTCTTATCTTCACGAACTTTTCACAGGAGCTTCACCAAATAATAAAAAGTGTTCTTGCGTCACACCCACCAATAGCCCTCAACTCACAAAAATAATAAAAATATATATTCTTCTTCTGCTCGTCCCTCTCTCTATTATGTTATATTCTTCTTTATTTGACTTCCCATCTTGCGACAAAACCAGAACTGTATATTATTTTATTTTTTCGCTTCGTTGACTTTTCTTTTTTTCACGTTTCAACAATAACAGCGTCCACCACAACAATACATATTATTCTTCTTTTCCAAGTAGTCGGCCTCCAATAGTGATATTAATAATGTCTCTTTTCTGCCGCTCTCTCTATTAATATTAATAATAATGTAGGGGTTTTTTATTTTAGCTCCAACAAATCTTAAAGCCCACATGAGTTTATTTTCTGGTCACGGTTTCTTTATTTCTTTTGATCCTCTTGTAACATTTGAAGTCCAAGACTTCGACACCTACAATGCATTCACACAATCATTTATTTAGTTTTAAACTCGTTTTTTCATAAAACCTTTAAACTTTAAATACGAGTCACTTGAGAGTAATATTAAACAAAAATAAAGTCAAAAGCTATTTAAAATGTAGGAAATATTTATAATATTTATATATAATTTAGCCCATATCAGTTTATGTGAAAGGGAAGAGACAAAGAGATAGTTTAAAAGTTTTAAGGTGGGTGATATTTCAATAGTTCCTCCTCCCTTAACGGGAACTATTCCCCCATTGACGGTTTTTATGTGGTTAAGTTTGGGCGTAGTCGTTGAAATTATGTCAGATTGTTCGAATGTCATGGTGTCGGTAGAACCACAATCAAAGATCCATGATTTATTTGAAAAATCATATGTCTCAACCATATTAGCTTTTCCCCTAATTTTATTTGGATTATTTTCGTAAAGAAAAGTATCTTGTAAATTTTTATTTTTAATAATCTTTTGACCGGTGTCAAAATTAACTGATTCTTTATGGTTATTATTGGTTTTAGCATGTTTTACAAGGACTTTATTGCTAAAAAAAGGTTTTTTAAGAGTTTTGTTACAAAAGATAGGTTCATCAAGGTCTTTATTACAAAGATTTGTTTCTTCAAGGTTCTGATTTAATTTGTTTTGAACTAAAGGGTCAATATATGAACTATGGAAAATAATTGGTTCAATAGAATACGTTTTAGAATATGTATTGCAATTTAATATCTGAGGGTTTGAGACATTACCTTCGCTGCAAATTTTTGTTTCTTCTGCTTTATCTCCGACAGTTATTCTTTCTTCAATATTATCTTTGTCCGATGCTACACCAAAAATCCTCTGCTGCCTCTTCGGATTTCGCGTGGGTTCCCTCTGTTCGCGGTAGATTTTGAGCCATCGGCAGCGGCTTTGGGGCTACTGACGGCGGCAACAAATTTTCAGGCAGAAATTAAACTCTGTCGGTTAGGTTAAATTCCTCCCTTGTCCTGGATCTTAGCGTTAACATTTTTCATCGTGTCGCTCGATTCAACTTTGAGTGTGTTGGTATTCAGGAAGATCTAGGTTTTCTCTGTTGCCACATTGTTCAGAGAAGATAGGCTATTATGGGCTTTTTTTTGGGTGTTAAGGTTGTTTTGCAGGGCAACCTCATTATTGTTTGTATCGTCCATAGTGGCCGGACAAAATGAGGATTGAATTGAGGTAAGAGAGGAGCCGTTATTTCGAGAAGGTTGATCCTCAGATTGTGTACACCACTCTGATACCATTTTTCAATGGAATCACACCACTGGTGTTTATTGATTGTATTCTATTTTGTTGTGTTTACAAAGACAAAGGAATTACAAATAAATAGATGAAAAAGTTTGACTCTAAACAAGAAAATAGAAATAATAAGGGAACGAAGAATCCCTTGGATTTTGGTCTTAACGGTCTTATTGCAATATTGCTAGTGTGTATTATTGTTATTTTCTAATAATGAGAAATCTAACAAAGAAGGGGCGGTTGATATAAGTGATTATGGTGGTTGATGCATGAGAGGGAAGGTTGACGATGGTCAGTGGTAATCAGAAGTTAACCGGTAGTGGAGAGGATAGACCGTGACGGAAAACATGTGTGATATTAGTCAATTTACAAACCCGAAACCCGGCCCGTTTTGAATTTTGAGGATCCGAATTGATATATAAAGTATTGGAATTTTAGAACTATATGATCATTTAATACGATTATAACGTTTTCCTGGTTTTGTAAAGTCCGTGAAAGTTTATACACATCAGCATGATCTCTTAACCAAATCAATTTGTTAGTGCATAATGTCTAATGCTAGGATCTTGTATTTTGTATTTTGTATTTTGTATTTTGTAATAGGCTTAAATGTAAAATGAGCGTATATGTTGATATACAATGTATAAGTATTTATACAACGGATAAGTCATATCCGGCAGATAAGTCTTATCCGTTGGATAGGTATGTCTATAAATATGAGACATATCTGTTCATTCTAAGTAGTGATTCATTATTGTATTGATTTGATCTGTCATATTCTTTGTATTGTTGAAGCTTAAAGTGAAATATAAATTATATTAGAAAGGGAAATCTTATTGTGTTCTTTATCTCACAATGATTTTTGCATATTGTATAATGTAGTATATTGGTTACTCGGTGTTTTCAATCCGTACACGTCATAGGACTTTCAAGTGGTATCAGGGCATAGGCTCATTTCTACTTAATATATCACAAGGTTGAAGATTTATACAAAAATATCCTTCATATCTACTTGATTTCAAAATTCAGTAAGTTCTCACCGTCAAAAACATCTGATTGTCACATATCATGAACGCCTACTGCTCATGATCAATCCTTCAAAGTTTCGTCTCAAAACAAGACCATTTGCATCTTCAAGATTGCAAAAACATGATGACCAGTTACTGTAGCGGACAAGTCACTATTAGCATATATGACTTCTACGTATGGATAAGTTGTTATCAGTTGACCTGGTGTTATCCATTGACCTGGTGTTATCCGTTGACCTAGATATCTGTTTATCAAGTTATTCGTTTGACTAAAAAATGTCCATTGTTTGACCATCATATCCGGATTGTGTGTTTTGAATTTGATAAATATGGATAATTTTAATGCTTTCGTGTCACAACCATCAACTTTGCTTCAAATTTTGAATCTGGATAATGAAATGGGTACTGCCAATAAGCCGCCTAAACTTCTCATAATGGAAGATTAACTCAAATGGGTTGATAAATTTGAGACTCACGTGCAAGCCGGATGCTAGGACACGTGGTTGGCTTCTGAAGAGGAATATGTGATCCCAAAGAATGAGAACGGGACAAATTATCGACTGTCACAAGTTCATGAGGCTAACAGAGATTTGTACATTAGAGAAAAGAAAATGTTGAATGAATTTCAACAAGCAATCAAAGCTAAAATATTCCAAATGCTTCAACATAATGGGTCTTGTTACTCTATTTGGAGAGCACTGTTAAAAAAGTATTGAGGTAATCCCGACATGAGAAAGTCTAAAATGGCACTGTTGAAGAAAGAATTTGATATCTTTACGTTGGTTAAACGGGAATTATTTTCTTAGCTAGTTGAAAGATATTGTCATTTGGTGAATTAGATGAAAAGGATGGTAATTGATAAACCGGATTATAAATACATTGATAAGTTAGCCGATGTGTTACCTGAAGAATGGGAAGCTTTCATTATGATTCAACAATCAAATCACATTGCTTATGCACGTCTTACTCTTGCTAGTTTTATTGAGAAGCTAGAGGCACAAGAATTAGAGCTGAGAAAGAAACAAAAGATGATGAGTTCTTTTGCTATTCAAGATATTGGACTATACTACACCAATCTGCCATCTGCCACTCAAGATTTTGAATTGACGCTCCCTGATTTCTCATGAATGACTCATGCTCCCGAAATTTCTCTTGAGTCTCTTTGTGACGGGAGTCCTCTCGAGTCATAAGCTGAGACAACCTCTGTGTCTGTTGTGCCATCATCTCCTCTAACGTGGGCTTCTTCTCCCCACTACTTGCTCCCTCACCGGAATCCTGGAATAGACACTGACGCTGCTAGAAGCCGGACTGATTTTCGTTCCTCCATTTGGAATTTTGGTTACCCCTCCAACCCGAATTATAAGAATTGAAAGAATTTTGATTTCGGTTCGGATTACTGACATAGTCTACAACCTCCTCCTGGAAACCTACGGGGCACTAAACGTATCATGCCCTCCTTTACAGATCTCGCACAACTTACTCTTCACCTGCAAGTCCTTCACAATCTTTGCCAACGCCTCAACCTGTGCCGCGAGTGCGGTGCTCGTGTCGACCGAATGTATACCGCGTGATAAGGAGTCGACGGTTTTGGTGCTCTTAGTGGGTGGTCACTGGTATCCACTCATGGCTAAACCATTAAACAAAGCAATGCACTCATTTGTATCCTTCGTCGTCAATAAGTTGCCTCCTGCAACCGTGTCAAGCATACTCTGAGTCGCGTACGTCACTCCGTTATAGAACTTTTCAATAATTGCCCAGTCTTGCAGGCCGTGGTTCGGACATAAAGCGAGTAAATTTCTGAATCTCTCCCATGCCTTGTAGAAGCTCTCGGTGACCTCCATCTGAAAAGAATGAATCTGGTTACGCAAACGAGTGGCCTTAGCCGAATGATCGTATTTTTCAAGAAATTGGGTCTGCATGGCGGCCCAAGTAGCAATGGATCCCTATGGGAGGGACTCAAGCCACAGACTCCCATGATCAATGAGTGAGAATGGAAAATGCGGAGTTTGATGGCGCCTTCGGATACGCCGGCAAGATGAAAAGTGTCGCAAATACGTGTAATGCGAGTGAGATGAGAATGTGGGTTTTCGTGGAGAACCCCGTGAAATTGAGCAAAATGGGAGATGGTGTTCAGAATGTTCGATGGAATCTACAAATTCGTGTTACCTTTGATGGCTGGCGAAGTAATGCTGGATCTCGCACCAGCGTCGACCGGACGGGCCCGGTCTGTAACTGTCCTCCTCTGTGGTTTTTGATTTTTGATTTTTGTGTTTTTGATTTTTTTTTATTTTTTATTTTTTTAAATTTTTTAAATTTTTTGTATTTTTATATAAATAACAAAAATAAAACAGATAATAAAGAAAATGACAATACACACTCTACAACTCGGGCTGTATCCCGAGTGATGCATCCAACACGTCTATGCCTCGATGAATGAGTCAATGTAGAATACCTTGACTGTCTGATCACCAATCGGCTCGCCTATGTAGTGCTTCAGTCTATGATCGTTCACCTTAAACTTCCCGCTTTGATCTTGTATCTCAATAGTGCCATACGGGAATACCTCAGTGACCGTGAACGGTCCTGACCATCGAGATTTCAACTTTCCTGGGAATAACCTCAACCGGGAGTTATACAATAAGACCTTATCCCCACACTTGAACTGCTTATTGCCCTTCAACTTTCTAACATGCAGTTCTTTAGTCCACGCCTTATACTTAAACGACTGAGCATATGAGTGAACTCGGAGCTCCTCTAACTCATGCAACTGATGGAACCGAGCGCCCTCTACGGTGGATAAATCAGATTAACCCTCTGAAGGACCCATGAAGCACGGTGCTCTAACTCAACAGAAAAAAGACAGGCCTTCCCATAAATCATCCAAAATGGTGTGGAACCAGTCGGAGTCTTGTAGGCTGTACGGAAGGCCCACAAAGCGTCATCCAATTTGTCAGACCAATCCCGACGATTCAAACCAACGGTATTCTCAAGAATACGTTTGATTCATCGATTACTCACTTCCACCTGCCCACTAGTCTGTGGGTGGTAGGCGGTCGCAAGACGATGGGTGACCCCATAGCGCTGCAACGCCATATCCATCTGTGAATTGTAGAAATGGGTACCTCGATCACTGATCAAGGCTTTCGGCACACCAAAACGAGCAAAGAGACTCTTTAGAAAAACGAACTACCACTCGGGCATCATTCGTAGGTAAAGCCTTGGCCTAAACCCACTTTGACACGTAATCGACGGCCACGAGTATGTACTTGTTCCCGCGCGAAGATGGAAATGGTCCCATGAAATCAATGCCCCAAACATTGAAAACCTCACAAACTTTAATAGCATTTTGGGGCATTTTGTTTCGCGACGAAATTTTCCCAACACACTAGCAACGATCACAACTCCTAACAAACGCATGCGCGTCCTTAAAGATAGAAGGCCAGTAAAAACCAAAATCAAAGACTTTCTTCGCCGTCGAACTCACACCGTGGTGACCTCCTGTCGGTCCCACATGACAATGGCTCAGAATATGACATCCCTCCTTGACATCTACACACCTCCTAATCAGCTGATCAGCACCGATGCGGAAAAGATACGGGTCGTCCCATAGGTAAAACTTAATGATAGCAAAGAATTTATTCTTTTGCTGGTAAGGCATCTTCGGGAGGTACCCGTCAGCGAAATAGTTCGCGAAGTCAGCGAACCATGGAAAACCTTCCTTCTGTGTCGTAACAAACATGAGACTCTCTGTCGGAAAACGATCGTCAATCCTGACCCCCGAATCTCCTAACTCTGCTCCCTCTATACGCGAAAGATGATCGGCCGCCACATTCTCGGCCCCTTTCTTATCACGGATATCAATATCAAACTCTTGAAGCAACAGGATCCAACGGATAAGACGAGGCTTAGCATCCTGCTTGCTGAAGAGATATCGAATAGAAGCATGGTCCGTGTACACAATCGTCTTAGACAGAACTAGATATGACCTAAATTTATCTAATGCAAACACCATAGCTAAAAGCTCTTTCTCGGTGGTGGTATAGCTATCATGTACGCCATTTAAGGTCCGGGTAGCGTAGTAAATCGGATGGAAGTGTTTATCCTTTCGCTGTCCAAGAACCGCTCCGACTGCGAAGTCGCTCGCATCACACATCAACTCGAATGGTAAAGAACAAGTCGGGAGCAACCATGATCGGGGCGTTAACGAGTTTTTCTTTTATAAGATCAAACGCCTCGATACACTGCTCAGAAAAAACGAATGGAGCATCCTTCTCCAGAAGTTTAGTCATGGGTCTCACGATCTTAGAAAAATCTTTGATGAACCGGCGGTAGAACCCGACATGACCTAGGAAACTACGAATGGATCTCACGGAAGTAGGCGGGGGAAGATTAGAAATGGTCTCGACCTTCGCGCGGTCAATATCTATCCCCGCACTCGAGATCCGATGCCCCAGAATAATGCCCTCGCGAACCATGAAATGACACTTCTCCCAGTTAAGGACTAGGTTGGTGTCAACACAGCGGGACATCATCCTCTCAAGATTAGATAAACAATGATCGAAGGAACTCCCAAAAACAGAAAAATCGTCCATGAACACCTCCATGGAGTCCCTGATCATATCATGGAAAATGGCCACCATACACCTCTGGAATGTGGTCGGAGCGTTACACAGTCCGAACGGCATACGTTTATAGGCAAACGTTCCGAAAGGACAGATAAATATGGTTTTCTCCTGGTCATCGGGGCCTATCGGAACCTGGAAATACCCGGAGAAACCATCTAGAAAGCACTAACTTGTTGACCCGCCAAACGCTCCAACATCTGATCAATGAAGGGTAAAGGAAAGTGGTCTTTCCTTGTGGCATCATTCAGTCTACGATAGTCGATGCAGACTCGCCATCCTGTCATAGTCCTAGTGGGAATAAGCTCGTTCCTCTCATTGGTGACGACAGTCATTCCACCCTTTTTAGGAACCACTTGAACTGGACTCACCCAAGCACTATCAGAAATGGGGAAAATGATCCCCGCATCAAGGAGTTTAATGATCTCCTTCTCACAACCTCTTGCATTTTCAGATTAAGACGCCGTTGCGGCTGAACGATAGTTTTGAAATTATCCTCTATGAGGATTTTATGAGTGCAAAACGAAGGGTTGATACCCTTAATGTCGATAATCTTCCATGCAATAGCCTCTTTGTTTACTCGTAGCACCCTCAACAACTTCTCCTTCTCGACCTCCGTCAAAGCAGATGCAATGATAACCGACAGTTTCCTCTTTTCATCTAAAAACGCATACTCAAGATGGGCAGGAAAATCCTTGAGCTCTAAGGAAGAAGGAGGACTCTCGAACGAAGGTCGGTTCATAGGATCGTCTCGTACGATCTCATCAGACACGCCAGATTCAGAGATATGCGACTTTGTGTCGTCATTGAAGGACTGATTGGTCATGGCAACCATCTCAATATCTGGAATCTCCCTATAGAGGATCTGGGTGTCGGAGGCAGATCCTCCACAGATCTCACTGAAAAACTCCCCAACATGTTCCATGATGGTATCGATGAAGTATAAGGAGTCATCAGCAGACTTGGGGTGTTTCAATAACTGTCGAACGTCAAAGGTGACGTTCTCATCCCCAACTCTCAAAATCAACTTACTCTCGAAGACGTCGAACAACGCCTATGCAGTGGCAAGGAATGGTCGGCCTAAGATAAGTGGGACACTATCATCATCGTTCATGTCCAATATGACAAAGTCTACCGGGAAGATGAACTTGTCGACACGAACTAGCATGTTCTGGACCACACCTCGGGGGTATTTCACAGAAAGATCAGCAAGCTGGATACTCATACGGGTAGGCCTCGGTTCGCCTAAACCCAACTTGTGATACACGAAATACAGCATGAGATTAATACTGGCACCAAGATCTGCCAACGCATGAACAACCGTATTATCACTCAATATGCAGGGAGTCGTGAACTCCCAGGATCGGACATCTTCTCTGGTAACTTTCTCTGCAAGACTGAAGAGCAACCAACACTCAGTGGGATGGAAGAGATCTTAGCTATCTTCTCCTTATTCGAAAGAATATCCTAAAGTAACTTTGCATATTTGGGCATTTGCGTGAGTGCCTCAAGAAATGGAATGTTAAGATGAAGCTGCTTCAGAAGATCAAGAAATTTGGAGTTCTACTCCTCGTCTCTATCCCTGCGGAGTCTCCCAGGATATGGAAGTCTAGATTTGTAGACTCTCGCTAGTGTGCTGGGTAATGGCTGATTCTCGGCGTGTGCTGTACTTCCTGGGCTTCGCCTCTGATGCACCTTGGCCGGTGGAGACTCCAACTGAATCTCCTCATCCACCTGCTCCTCTACATCTACTGCAGGCTCCTCCTGACTCGCAGGCTCTCTACGTGCCCCTGCACCGCTCCTCGTCGTCACAGCATTCGCGAACGCCTTCGGATTTTGTTCGGTATTACTTGGAAGTGTTCCTGGCGACCTCTCATTCAATCGACTCGCAATCTCTCTCATCTGCCGCTCAAGATTTTGAATTGACGCTCCCTAATTTCTCATGAATGACTCGTGCTCCCGAAATTTCTCTTGAGTCTCTATGTGACGGGAGTCCTCTCGAGTCATAAGCTGCGACAGCATCTGTGTCTGCTGTGCCATCATCTCCTCTAACGTAGGATTCTTCTCCACACTACTTTCTCCCTCACCGGAATCCTGGAATAGACTCTGACGCTGCTGGAAGCCGGACTGATTTCCGTTCCTCCAATTGGAATTTTGGTTACCTCTCCAACCCGAATTATAAGAATTGAAAGAATTTTGATTTCGGTTCGGATTACTGACAAAGTCTACAACCTCCTCCTGGAAACCTACGGGGCACTGAACGGTATCATGCCCTCCTCTACAGATCTCGCACAACTTAGGTTTTGTTTGTTTTTAAAGAAAAAAATTGCTTGCAATCTTATTTCATCTGATTTAATATCTGCAACTGAAGATGCGGTCTGAAGGTCTGCAATCTGAAAATATAATATTGTTTGTTTTATAAACTGGATATCGTCTGCATAAGCTGAAAAGTAGTTACCTATCATATATATTATAGTAGATAAAAGTCATTTAACGTTTGTAGACTGCTAAAATAATTGGTAGCGTTGTACGAACTATGAAAGTGGGTGGTGGTAGACGATTGTGGTAGGCGGTGAACGGTAGGTGGTGGTGATGGACAGTTATGGTGGTGGGTGGTGGACGGTGATGGTGGCCGACAATGGGTGGTGGAGATGAACGGTGGTGGTGGGTGGTGGATGGTTGTGGCGGGTAGTGGTGGTGGTGGCGGGGTGGTGGTGGTGGCGGATGGTGGTGGCAGCGGACGGTGGGTGGTGGCAGTGGCGGGTAGTGGTGGCGACGGACGGTGGGTGGTGGTGGTGGATGCTGATGGTAGTGGACGGTGGTTGTGGCCGACGGGGGTGGTGGTGGTGGTGGGTGGTTAACGGTGGTGGTGGTGAATGGTTGACGGTGGTGGTGGCGAACAGTGGGTGGTGGTGGTGGACAGTGGTGGTGGTGGCAGACGGTGGGTGGTGGTGGTGGTGGAAGATGGTGGTGGCGGCGGGCGGTGGTGGTGGGTGGTGGTGTCAGCGGACGGTGGATGGTGGAGGCGTTGGACATTGGGTGTTGGTATATGGTATGATGTTAAGAGGTGTGAAGAAGTGTGAAGATGGTGAAAAAAAACTTATTTTTTAAGACCATAAAAGCAGTTTTCAGATCTTTTTTCTTTTAAAAAACAGTCTTCAAAAGCTTATGTCTACGCGCCCGCAGACATAGGCTCTTTGCAGACCTTATAAGTAAAAATAAACACAGCCTTACTCTTCACCTACAAGTCCTTCACAATCTTTGCCAACACCTCAACCTGTGCCGCGAGTGCGGTGCTCGTGTCGACCGAATGTATATCGCGTGATAAGGAGTCGACGGTTTTGGTGCTCTTAGCGGGTGGTCGCTGGTATCCACTCATAGCTAAACCGTTAAAGCAATGCAGTCATTCGTATCCTTCGTCGTCAATAAGTTGCCTTCCGCAGCCGTGTCGAGTATACTCGGAGTCGCGTACGTCACTCCGTTATAGAACTTTTCAACAACTGCCCAGTCTTGCAGGCCGTGGTTCGGACATAAAGCGAGTAAATTTTTGAATCTCTCCCATGCCTCGTAGAAGCTCTCGGTGTCCTCCATCTGAAAAGAATGAATCTGGTTACGCAAACGAGCGGCCTTAGCCAAAGGATCGTATTTTCCAAGAAACTGGGTCTGCATGGCGGCCCAAGTAGCAATGGATCCCTGTGGGGGGGGACTCAAGCCATAGACTCCCATTATCAACGAGTGAGAAAGGAAAAATGCGGAGTTTGATGGCGTATTCGGATACGCCGGCAAGATGAAAAGTGTCACAAATACGTGCAATGCGAGTGAGATGAGAATGTGGGTTTTCGTGGAGCAACCCATGAAATTGAGCAGAATGGGAGATGGTGTTCAGAATGTTCGATGGAATCTGCCAATTCATGTTACCTGCGATGGCTGGTGGAGCAATGCTGGATCTCGCACCAGCGTCGACCGGACGGGCCCGGTCTGCAACTGTCCTCCTCTGTGATGTTGTGTCGCCCATTATCCTATCCCTAATGACGGGGTCAGAAAAAGTAGGAGAAGAGGATGTATTACCAACAGACGACGAAGAAGAACTAGAAGACGACTTGTTGCGACGTCTCTCACACAACTCTCTCTGGTTCGGAAAATCCTTCGGCTTCTGGTGGTCCTAGAGATCGAGTACGTCGCATACAACTATTAAAATAAATAAAATAAACTAAAATTAGCTAAACTATATTAAACTAACTAACAAAGCAAATAAGAAAAACAAGTAGCAAACAAGGTAAGTCCTAACTCGATTCGTTCTCAATACGACTCTATCCGTTCCTCGGCAACGGCGCCAAAAACTTAATGTCTGTCTAATGAATGTTCTTTCTAAGTAACTCACAACTAAGCTTTAAATTTATAAAACGGAAACTCTTAATGACTCCACACACAACCGGAAAGTGTACCGATCACTAATAGTATAGAGCTAAGGAAGTCTGAGTATCAAACACAAGGACACGTGAAAACGTTTTTAATACTTAACCCTAACCAAGACTCACCTAGAAATATTTAATTGATTTTTAATAATTAACTACTTGACCTAACTTACTTTAACTAAATTAATTAACTAAACTTAACTAAGCACTTGATGAAACTTAGAGACTTAACTGCAATTGGAGAAAACGTCTACCTAGGTAAGAATCATATTGAATGTATAACAAGCTAATGGATTGAAGAATCTCAAGACACCGGTTTCTAAGGATGACACAACTAAGGCTCACTCAAGAAAGCTAGATCACCTCTCGGTCTCACCAACAAACTCTAACTTACACTTAATTGATTTTAAGAACAAACCAGGAAACGAATTGCTAAAGTGTTCTAATGTCGACTCTCCTCTCGGACTCACCGACACACTACCCTAATGGAGACGAATACTACGCAACCAAGGATAGAGGAACAATTTAGTTTAACTTAAACTAGATCAACTAATCACTCACAAACCCAAACCCGACAATAACCGAACCCGCTCTCGCACGATCCTAATCCTAACAAGTACAAGCTATGAGACGACCCTAATTCCTATCACCTCTCGGTCTCTAAGAAGGTGTTCACCCATTGAATTTGACTAATTAACATACCCACTTAAACCCTACGGTTGATCACCCCGCAAACAATCTCTAAACACAAAGTAAAGAGTTCAAACAAGCTAAAATCAATTAAAACCGATTCAATCAATCAAAGAAAGAGGTATATGAGTATAATTAATCAAATCACAGCCACTAAACACAACATAATTCAATATTAAACCAAAATTTTCATTAACAATTCAAATCATGATGATCAACAATCCATATTACTCACTAAAACCTAACAATATTCATCTAACGTAAGTAGAACTAACAAGTTTAGCCTAACATATTATTTGGATAGCAGCATATACTTAATTTAAACATCATATAACTCAACCAAAACATAATTAACTCATTCAATGATCAATGATCAATGATAATTAATAGCAACTCAATCTTCAGTTCAAATGCAAAACAATCCAAGTTAAAAGATCAAAATAACTAGTTATGAATCTTGAACAAAAGACCAAAGTTTATGAGAGTAATACTTAATATTATGGCTGAGTTTATGGATGAATATGAACCCTAGCTGCTGTATCAAGCCTCCCTTGACCTTCTTCTTCCTCTCCTAGCCTCCACAAACCTTTTTTTCTTTCTTTTCTTGTTGTGCAGATTGAGATCGAACAGATGTAGGGTGTTATGGTTTTTTTTTCTTTTTTTAATTATCATATAATAAGCATGAAATGCTTGGATCTTGTGGGCTTGGGTCGGGCCTTGACTTGTAGTATTCAATCTTGATCAAAAAGGCCCTAGAGTCATCAAACTTGATACTTTTCTTCCTTAAAACTCATAACCTATAATTAATCATCAATCTTTATAAGATCATGCAAAAACAAGCCATAACTCATATTTATTATACTATTAAGCAATTAAAACATGATAAAAAGATACGGAAAGTAAGTGTGTTTTACAACACATAATTGGTTTAATGGAGAAGAAGTACCTCATGGGAAAATAGATTTTGGAGAAGAAGATGAAGAATTGGATCAAAAGCAAGAAGAGTAAGTTCAAGATCAAGAAGAGGATCCAAGAGAAGAGAACTTGGAACATGTTGAAAAGAATGATCAACAAGCGCGTATGGCAAATCAGGTATATTCACAATCTAATATGATTAAATGTGCAAATTGCGATCTAGATTGTGAAGAGTGTGAGATTAAATATTATGATATCAAATTTCTTAAAAGCAACTTTGATAAAACCTGTTAAAGAAAGTAACAAGATATAAGAAGCTTTTTAAAAATTACAAAAATGTGAGAAAAGTTTATGGAACAGAATTCAACAAGATGAGAAAATCATTCTCATGATGAAACATACTCTATAAGATAAATAGGTTGCTATTAATAGGCACATTGATGAGAATATCGCTCTTATGCAAGAGTAACAATCTGTAAAGATTGAAACTGAGAGAGTTGGTCAAAAGCTTAAAAGTTATTCGGCCTCATCATATGTTTTTGATCACATAGTTCCTTCAAAGAATAATGGGGATCAAGAACAAACTTGTTTGGGGTATCATTCAGTTCTGTCTTCGATTTGGAATTCATATATTCCAAAAGAACCTAAAGGTTTTCTCAAGGCATTGAACTTGGAGATTATATCTTCAAAGAATGATTCTGAAACAGTTTTGCCTGATTCAATAAAGGTTGAATTTGAAAAATCTGTGAATAGTTCTGAGTGTGAAAGTGAACTTTGTGTTAAAGTTGCTGAACAAGTGTTGAATGAGTCTTTGTCTGAGACTAAATCTGAGTACAAGAGATTGTGTTTCTTAAAGCTGGTACAATTGACTCTGAAAAAGATGTTTTTGGAAAGCAAAGTAATGAAGAATTTTTCAAGTAAAAACAACAACGTGATCAAGTTGAAAAACAATCTTCACCGGTTGAATTTGAAGTAGATCAGAGAAGATGTTTCAATTGCAATGAAATAGGACATTTGTTTTATGCTTGTCCAAATTGATTTCAACATAATCATGTTCACGAGAAAGAGGTCAAAGTTTTTAAGAAAAATGCGAGTCATACATAAACAGAAATGTGTTTCAATCAAAATTCTTAAAAAAAAAAATTTGGTTAAAAGTGTTAAAATGTGTTTGAAAATGGAGAAAGTTCTTCGGTGAAAAAGGACAAATATTTGGTGAAAAAGGACAAATTTTATATCAAGAAACATACTAAAGGTCAAAATTGGGTTACAAAAGTTAAAAGTAATGATTTAAATCCTAGTTTTTTGCCTAAAGTGTGTAAAAATTCTAATGATGAGAATTATGGTGTGGATAAAGATTCTAAAGTTGTTTGTGATATTTCTGATGTTTCTGAAACGTCTAGTGATTATTCATCATTGGAGAGTGTATATGATGAATTGTGTGATGATAAGTTGTATGAGAAATTCAAACAACCCAAGACCAAGAAGGCTTGGGTTTCCTTGTTTTACTAATTTGTTACTTGATGTGTAGGGGCTTCCAAGATCCGATGATTCACATTTGATAATGGATAGTGGAACTTCTAGACATATGATTGGTACTTTTCATTTATTGAAAGATGTTAAATTAATTTGAGGAGGCTATGTCGGATTTGCGGGTAATCAAGGAGGACAAATTGTGGAGAAGGAATATTGTCGAATGGTACAATAATGTTCAATAAAGTCAACTACATCACTGAATTGGAGAACAAGTTAATGAGTATTTCACAAATCTGTGACAAGGGATTCTCCACACATTTCACTGATCGAGAATGTATCATTTTGAAACCGGGATACAAAACACCGTACGAATAGGTTTTGATGGAAGCACCTCGTGAGAATGATCTGTATGTTCTCAACATGAGTGTTTCTAGCACAATCAAGATTGTTCAATGTTTTGTCTCCAAAGCATCAGAAAAGGAATCGATTTTATGGCACAGGATAATGTGTCATATTAATGTGAGAAAGATGAACTATTGGATCATAATCAACTCGTTGATGGGGTAAATGTGAAAGGATTTCATTTAAGTGATGTGATGATTGCTTGAGTTACAAAATGCGGAAACAGAAAAAAAAAGTCACATCCATCAAAAGCTTTGAACTCAATCAACTTACCATTTGAGAGAGTCTATATGGATTTATTTGGACCTGTGAATGTCAAGAGTATCACTGGCGAACTTTATTTCCTGGTGGTCACTGATGATTATTCAAGATTCTCATGGGTGATGTTCTTAGAATCAAAAGATGAAACGTTTGAGAATTTGATGATTTTGTTCAAGAAATTAGAAAATTTATACAAGTTTTCGATCCGAATAATCAGAAGTGACAATGGATCCGAATTCAAGAATAATAGATGGAATATTGTGATGAACATTGTATTCTTCATGAATTCAGTGCACCTTACACTCCAAAACAAAATGGGGTTGCTGAAAGGAAGAATAGAACTCTCATTGAAACAGCAAGCGCCATGCTAGCAGACTCAAAATTGCTTGTCAATTTTTGGAATGGGGCTGTGGTTGCTGCTTGTTATACTTTGAACCGTGTTCTCACTATGAAGAAATTTGGAAAAACATGCTTTGAACTCTTGAACTGAAGAAAGCCAAATCTGAAATGGCTCGAACCTTTTGGGTCACAATGTATGGTTCTGGATCCTAATGGCAAATTTGGTGCAAAACCAGTTGTTAGATTCTTTGTGGGATATGAAAGTACATTGATAAGAGTATTTCTTCCAAGCATCAACCATATCGTGCAAGTACAACATGTTGATTGTCAAAGATACAACGTAATTACAAGAAGATGATTTATCTGATGAAGCTGTTTCGTTGTTGTTTCAACAATATTTGAATGATGATTTCACTCAAGAATCTGCTTCAACCGAAAATTCCCCAATTTTCAATGAAGTAATTTATGATGATCCTGATCATGTTGCTAATTCCATCTACTCCTTCATTTGATGATGATGGAGAATCTCATGATGACTTGATTGAATCGGTGGCTACTCCAAGTTCAAACGGAGTAATTGGAGAAGAAAATGTGACAGATTTACAAGAGGATGTGAGTGTGTCAACCAACATCATTCCACGAACATTGTCATATCATCTAGAAGAGAATATCATTTGAGATATACATACCGGGGTTCGTACAAGAAGTCAAGTTGAACAAACTCTTCAATGTTTCTATACTCAAGTGTCACCTTTACAAAATCAGTTCTCGTTCAAGTGTTTTATTCTCAAATAGAACCAAAGACATGCAAAGAAGCTTTGACTGAGGAAAGCTGGGTGAATGCTATGCAAGAGGAACTTCAACAATTTGAGAAGTTAGGAGTGTGGAAGCTTGTTGATTTACCCGATGATAAGAAGCGTATTAACACAAAATGGGTGTTCAAATGCAAGCGGGTTGAGAATGGAATCATTGTTCGAAACAAAGCTTGGTTATTTGTTTTAGGATTTAATCAGCGAGAATGAATTGACTACAATGAAGTATATGCGCAGGTACCAAGACTTGAAGCGATTCAAATTTTTCTGGCGTTTGCTTCATGGAAAGGCTTTAAAGTTTATCAACTAGATGTTATATCCGTTCCTTAACAGAAAACTTGGCGATGAAGTATACGTGGGACAACCACCGGGGTTTTTTGATCCGGTCCATAAAGACAAGGTGTACTTACTCGATAAAGCTGTATACGGTTTACATCAAGCCCCGAGAGCTTGGTACGAGACATTATCTCGACATCTGTTGGATAATCACTTTGTTCTAGGAACCGTTGATTGCACACTGCTACCAAGATAGTGGATGGGCATTTATTGATTGTTCAAGTGTATGGATGATATCATTTTTGGGTCAAAAATGACAATATGTGCAAAGAGTTTGAGGAGCTTATGAAGTCCAAATTCGAGATGAATGCAATGGGAGAGTTGAAGTTTTTCCTAGGTCTTTAGGTGGAGCGGTTACCCGATGGTATCTTTATTCACCAAACGAAGTACGTCAATGACATCCTAGAGAAATTCAGCATAGCTGATTCAACGGCGATTAGCACTCCTGTACCATTGAATCATGGAATAAGTCTTGATCCAACCAGGGAGAAGGTTGATCAAATGCTTTACCGTTCCATGATTGGCTCACTCATGACCGCTTCTCGGCCATATATTATGTACCCAAAGTGATTGTGTGCTCAATATTAGTCCAATCCAAAAGTCTCGCACCTCATGATAGTGAAGAGGATATTGTGTTATCTTAAAGGATGTCCTGGTATCGGTCTAGGGTATCCTAAAGAAGATGAGTTTGTGCTGAGAGCTTTTTCATATTCTAATTATGGAAGCTGTAAGCTGAACGCAAAGTCTACAACTACTAGATGTCAATTTTTCGCTCATAGGTTGGTCATGTGGCAATGTAAGAAGCAAACAACCGTCTCGTTGTCTACTTGTGAAGCTGAGTATGTATATGCTTCCAGTTATTGTTCTCAGGTTCTTTGATTTCAACAGCAGATGCGCGACTACATTTTGTATTTTCTGACCACTCCTATTTTTGTAGATAATTCTGCATCTATTTCCATAGCTAAAAACCCGGTAAATCATTCTAAAACTAAACACACTGAAAAACGGTATCACTTTATTCGTGATTGCTACGAAAAGAAGTTGATTACTTTAGATAAAATTCACACCGACCAGCAAAAAGCATATCTTTTACTAAAGCTTTTGATAAAAACATATTTATAGATCTTTTAAAGCTTAACTGTATTAAGAAACTGGGTGGTGGGAAAGAGAATGAATGGACTCTGTTCTTGAGTAAACATTCATCTTAGTCAAATTTGTTTTAAATTTGTTTTTATAAATATGTTTTTCAAATTGGTTTTTGATTTTAGGGGGGAGATATTTCTAAGAAATTCCAAAAATATTCAAATATTTGAAAAATCCAAAAACAGGTAAAATGATTAAAAGCCAAAAACATGTGAAAATTTTGCTCCTCGAAAAGAGTTTTTGATCATCTAGTCTCAAATCCAGTAAGAAATAGGCTTAAAAGGTTGTGTGCTTAAATGTATTATTGCATTGTTAGGCTTTAAAACAACAAGTAAGAAAGAGTAAGTGATATAAACTTAACTAGCCAAGTTGAAAGGGGGTTATTTCTCTAACAAAAATCTTGGTAATAAAGGCAAAAATGTTGTCTGTCATACTCAAGCCTTATGTTTTAGCATGATCACCAAAATAAAAATCTTTGAAATGTTTAAAAGAATGATTGGATCATCAATGGTATATGGTTTTATAGCCTTAAATCCCTTATTGATGGGATGCTTCAAAGTTCTGGATACCATTAAGTCTTTATGTGGTTTATCATCTGGGTATTCACAAAGTAATCCTGTATTGATGGGATGCTTTAAAGTTCCAGATACCATGGAGTCTTTATGCAGTTTATCATCTAGGTATTCACAAAGTGTGAAAATTAAATTGCTTTCTAAGCGAACCCAAAGTCATTAAACTTGATCACTGTTGTACTTTGTACAAATTCATTACTGACTTGATCAACCACTTTGTTAGACATGCATTGCTCCTCCCTTGTGCGCGTCTTAATACCATTAAGAAACGGACCCCTGGGGATACAATGTCTGCAAGCCATACAGATGAAATCGTACATACTCATTCATGGTTAAGAAAAGTTGGGGTATTGCTTGATAACAGGGGTATACCTTGTTATGAAGGTTGTTAAAATTTGAAATGTTTTGATCTGTTGGTTCTAAGGTTTAAGTCAAGTTGGGGAGACATGGTAAAAATCAAAATAAGCCTAAATCAAGATAAAGACTGATCATTTCCTGATATTTTGTGCTCAATTGAATCTTAATCAAATCACTGAAATTTCATAACACTTTGTTGTTAAAGTTTAAGTGGTCAACAATACCAATGACTGACTTAACGCCAGTTATAATAATGCTGATATATAAAACTGTCATGGAAAGGTAATTTGATTAATATTGTGTGTAAATAGTTTGATTTTGCTTAATTGTTGTTAAGACCAAAAATATTTTACAGTTCTGAGCTATTTGTTCGACTCTGGATGAATGGTTTGCTATATTTTGGGATGAAATGTTGAGAATTTCAAACTGAGTTTTTGTTTCGAAAACATTTACAAAGGGATAAAATGTAAATCAAGGTCATTAAGTTGGACTTGATCTTTTCAAAAAGAATTAATAAAAATGTTTTTGTCATAATAGTTTAATCAAGGTCATTAATCTGTACTTGATCGAACTCGAAAGTGTGAATTGTATGTTTGATATGTTTAATACTACATATCTAGCGGATATGTATTAAACATATATGGCGTATATGTGATCTGTTACATATAGGACGTATATGTATAATACATATATCGCGCATATGTCTTATTAAGACATATACGGCGGATAAGTCTGTGGTATAAATATCAGTGACTTATACGTTTGGCTCATTATATCCGTTTGTTTTATCATATCTGGTCATGTGCATATACGGGTATATTCTGAACATATTATATTGCCTAGTGGAGTGCCTATAGACACAAGTATCGAGGGTTGCCGACCGGTGAGTAGTTGTTGCATTAAAGGTCTGCGATATTATACTCTGTTGTTGTTATTATATACTCTGCATATTGAACTCCTACACAAAAAATCAAGTTTTGATCGGAAAATCTGATAGAAACAGTTAGTCGATAAGAATTGGTTATAATGCAATTCCAGGTATATTAATGTTTATTATATGATATTTGATGCATTATCAAGTATTTTTGTTCTCGTCTGTGATGATCAAGGTGTTTCGAAAAGTCTTTAAAAGGTTTAAAATTGAACTGTTTGTTTGATCATTTTGAGAATATTTAGTGACGAAAAATGAAGTATTGATTAATGAAATTTGATTTTTAATATCATTGTAAGTTTGTTTAGTCAACAGATTTTTGAAATAGTCAAAATTAAGGTTTTGGAAAAGTCAAATTAACGCTTTTGTGAGAAACCTTTGCTTATTATTTCATTGTCATATCAAATATTCATAATTTGTTTTGGTTATTGTAGATGATGATTGATTCTAAGGATGAAGATGTGTCGGATCACGATGAAGATGTTGAAGAGGTTTCAAGGATTTACAAGGAAATGACGAAAAGGATTGTCACAAGATTCTATTTCATATCTAATATCCGAATGATGGTGGATTAGTTCTCATAATATAATGGACAAGTACATGATATATAATCGGAATCTAAGATGATGTTCTTTTAAAAATTTTGTTCACCATCAATAATGGATTCGACCAAGGTCAACAGAATGAATCTTCGGATGCTTGGGGTGCTGTCAAGCAGCCATGGGTAATTTGATAGATCCAAATTTTGAAGTTTTTACGACCAAGGTCTAGTATATCAACAAGTTTTTGTTGCAAAAGTTTTTGGGATGAAAGACTAAAGAATATAAAGATCTAGCATCATACAAGGGGGTGTTTGTTAGTGCATAATGTCTAATGCTAGGATCTTGTATTTTGTAATAGGCTTAATTGTAAAATGAACATATATGTTGATTTCCAACGTGTAAGTACTTATACGGCGGATATGTCATATCCGACGGATAAGTCTTATCTGCTGGATAGGTATGTCTATAGATATGAGACATATCCGTTCATTCTAAGTTGTGATTCATTCTTGTGCTTATTTGATCTGTCATATCCTTTGTACTGTGCTATATAGTATATTGGTTACTCGGTGTTTTGATCCGTACACGTCATTGGACTTTCACAATTCCCATCAATTGATTTCTTGTGTTTATTGAGTTATATCCTTTAATGTTATTTATATTAATTAATTAACATAAATAGTTATATCCTTTAATATATATTGAGTTATATCCTTTGCAGCGAACTTTAATTATCTAAGTAGATTAGGCTATGTGTAGTAGAGGAGCTATAAAATGGGGCGACTTGCGTCATATGACGCCCATTCAGTAAATGGTGGATTTTTATTTTAGAGGTGTAATTGTGTTGTACCTCATATATATATATATATGTATATATGGGGTATGATCTAGAGAGAACTCCTCTTAAAGAGAGAACTAGAGAACTAATAAAGAATTATTTTTAACTATTTTAAAAAAATTATTTTGTGATTTTTGTTTCATTCCTCCTTCTGATAAGATGATATTGTTCCTAAAAACAAAAAAAAAACAGCCCGTTGATGTAATGCGTATGTGCATTAATGTGTATTGTATATATAAAATAGTGTTTTATTGCATATAATACAACACAAATACATTATCTAAATACACACTATTGAATATATGCAAAAACGACACTAATAATTGTATGCAAAACACATTATCGCATATATGTAGCACATATACACTATATCGATTTTTTTTAATTTTTGTATATAATATAACACTATTGCAAATATACAATACAAACAACTATATATATGCTATTCAACACTATTTCAAATATCAAAATGCACACTATTGCATATATGCATTATTAAAAAAGTCGGTGTATTGCATATATGCATTACTCGTTAATTTTTTTTTATTTTTATATTTTTTTTTGGTGAAAAATAACAACATATAAGAAGTATGAAAGAAAAAAATTTTGAAAAATTTTTTTTTTAATTAAATTAAAAATACTTCATTATTAGTTCCCTAGTTCTCTTCATAAAATAGAGTTCTCTCATGATCTTCTCCCTATATATATATATATATATATATATATATATGGGTGTGATCTATAGAGAACTCCTTTTAAAGAGAGAACTACTAATGAATTATTTTTAACTTTTTTTAAAAATATTATTTTGCGATTTTTTTTTCTTCCTCCGCCTAATAAGCTGATATTGTTCCTAGAAAACGTCGATGTAATGCGTATGTGCAATAATGTGTATTGTATATATAAAATAGTGTTTTATTGCATATAATACAACACAAATACATTATCTAATACACACTATTGAATTTATGCAAATAAACATTAATAATTGTATGCAAAACACATTACCGCAAATATGTAATACAACACTAATGCACATATGCACTATATCGATTTTTTTTAATTTTTGTATATAATATAACACTATTGCAAATATACAATACAAATAACTATATATATGCTATTCAGCACTATTTCAAATATCAAAAATGCAAACTATTGCACATATGCATTATAAAAAAAGTCGATGTATTGCATATATGCATTACAACGAGTTTTTTTTTTGTTTTTTTTATTTTTATATTTTTTTGTGGTGAAGAATAACAACATATATGAAGGATGAAAGAAAAAAAATAAAAATACTTTTTTTAAATAAATTAAAAAATATTTTATTATTAGTTCTTTAGTTCTCTCTCTAAAGAGAGAGAGGAGTTATCTCTTGATCATTTCCCTATATATGTGTATGTGTGTGTGTTACACACACAAACTATTATAATAAAAAAAACAAACATTACAGGCGACAAAAACTAGTCACCCACCCCTTTATCGCCCCTCTTGTCGCCTTAAGGGGGTGGCGTTCGTGTCTTTTGTCGTCCCTTTTAATCCTCTACTATGACTAGCCTTAAAGTGTTCATAGAAAATAAAGTAAAGTAAGGTATGGTTAGAGAAACCCATGATAATAAATAATTTTCTACGGGGTATTCCGTGTATACCCTTTACTAGCCAGCCATCCTATTATTTTGATTGATTATTTGATTTAGAAAATACGTTTTGAATAATGAAATGACCTGATATGATAAAGAGAGATGATACATTGATGATATGATAAAGAGAGATGATACATTAATTAAAATACTCGTTATTGGGTACATGTAGTATGAACCCTTTTTTATTCATCTTTTGGCATTTGAATTATTATTATTATTATTTTTACTTAAATGATTTGATAAGTAGCAACTTTGGATACTTCATCAAAGCTTATTTAATAAATGGTACTTTTATTTAATAAATTACCAACAATAGGTCAAACCAAATAGACATAGTATTTACATAAGAAATTGGAAGCGAAAATATAACGAGTCAACGAATATGGGACCTAATTTCTGTGTATTTTATCTTTAATTTTGAAAGAAATTTAAAAGATTAATAGATTTTTTTAATTAATTTAATTTATCTCCCCTCTCTACACTATCTGGTTAATGGCGCAGGTGAGCGTTGGGTCAAATCCAGACCGATCAAGTCTTAGCCATTCCCAAGTTAAACAAGATTTTAAACCTCTGATATAGGGAGTGTAAAGGAGCTGAGTTTTGAGCCCATTTCCTTTAACTTAACATAACTCTATAAAACCCGGGTCGGGTTTCATTCATTTATTTTTTATTTAATTATTTTGGTATAAATTTGTAAATGTGTTTTTCTTCGTAATTTTTCATTTATTATTTATTTAATTATTTTGGTATAAATTTGTAAATGTGTACTTCTTCCTAATTTTTATCCTAGCAGTATACATAATAATAACTCTGGATATGTAGATAAGAATACAGAATTACAAGAGGGAAGAATCTGAAAGCTCATTTGAACACACACTATACGTGAGAAGTCGTGAATCTGAAATTCATACATCTAATACGAATTACGAAGTTATGGTCGGAGGGTGTTCTCAGGGCGGCCAATTAGTATTATAAACCAAAACTAGGGCTTTGGGCCTCCAAAAATTTTAGGCCCCAATTTCTTTATAAAAAATATTTACCAGATATATATTTGTTAAGTTAATATTTGCAAATAATCTTGCTCTAGTAATCCATGTTTTTTTTTTTCTAACCACGGATTGAATCCCCATCCCCTCTTACAATTTTTTTAGCTTTTTGAATCTTAAATCTAATTCTTTAATTCTTTAGAAAAGGAACAAGAATTAATTCACTACTAATTAACTCAATAACCTGAATTGTTTTTAATTGTAGAAAAAAAAAATATAACTACAAGATTAAATTTCAACATTATATTAGTGAAGACACTCATTATTCATTAAAATATGGATGATATACGAACGTTATACTTGTAAATGGTTATGTTTAAATTGTCCATGTGTTGTTAAAGGTCAGGCTATACGTACTCCCCTGGTTGCTTGTCATACCCCCACCCCTTTCCTGAAAAAACCAACTTTCAAATTACCCCTTGAAATCATATAATTAACAAATTAACACAAAATTAAGGATTTTAGATTATTTTTTTTACAAGTTGCGTTTTCTTTTTATGATTTCAGGTTTCGGGTTTCGGTTTTCGGGTTTAGGGTTTCGGGTTTCGGTTTTAGGGTTAAGGTTAGGGTTTAGGGTTTCGGGTTTAGGGTTTCGGGTTTCGGTTTTAGGGTTTAGGGTTCGGGTTTAGGGTTTGGGTTTAGGGTTTATGGTTTATTTTGTAAAAGGTAAAATAAGGATATTATAAGTATATATACTATTAAAATTCAAAAAAAAATATTATAAATATTTACAATATTAATACTAAAAAATAAATTAATAGTAATACTTAATAGTTTTTAATTTGATATATGTAGTGGAGATTATCAAGTGAAAAAAATGTTGTAGAGGCCAATATGTATATAAATAATGTTAAGAGCTAATAGTAATTGATGTAACAAGTTTAGGGGGGTATATTTAATAAAAATGGTGTAAATGTGGGTACGTTTAGCAGCACCCGTTGTTAACTATGTTTTTCAATACATCCAATCAAGTTATTTTCATATCGTGTTGGTTGCCCTTTTTAAGGAAAAAAAAAATCAAATATTGTAAGGTTATGTTATAATGAGAAGCTAAATAGGAAAAAAGAAATTGAAAAGTACAAATCTAAATAGTTTTTAAAAAGCCTTGAATTTTTGTTCACTCAGAGCCACCAAAATAGTTGGGCCGGCCCTGGGTGTTCTTATGGCCAAAGAGAGCCAGGTCAGTGGCGCGGGTGAATATCCTTTTAACAGTTGCAATAACAGGCAATTAATGTTATATTACTATGCATGAAAATTTTTTATTGTACATATTTGAAGTGCAGAAGATGTGTAGTCGTCCTTGATTGACCAAAGTACCAAACCACCTCCATATTGGAATGAAAACAGGCCATGTGGGCCAAGATTCTCACATTACCATTGCATCTAACACAACATTGTCTTACTATTTGAAATAAAATAATACAAGACATCATAACCACTTACAGAAACTATTTGCCATAAATAAAATACACATCAACATGAAAGACATTGTGTTTTGAGAGTGACCATGTGAAACTAGATAATGGCTATAGATGGTTAATAAAGTTGACAACTAGCGGACGACGCTAAATAATTATAATCAATTATCACTACATAGAGCAACGCTTAGCATAGCGAAGTTATGCCTCCGCTTTCGGGACCTAAAGCCGCTCTTTAAAACCAAGGTTATATGATTATTGTGCTTAAAGTCATAGATATAGTTTCACACGTCTAGATGTAGTGAGATTGATTGGCGTTTTTAAGATAAAACATGGCTGTGACATTGCATGATGCAAGACTACTAAACAAGGTTTTGTTGCAACTACTCTGAAACAAAATAATCAGAATCAAATTCAGTCTATGTAAAACATGATAAATTAATAAAAAAAATGCATGTGGGCAAAGAGTCCCCAGACCAATGTACTCTCACATACCCTTTCAGAATTTAAACATGTTCATTTGCACATGGGTGCAGAAACTTTATAATTCCAGGAGTCTTGTATATTTTGTCTGCTTCCAACTTTCATCATTTCACTACTGAAACTAAAACAAAAGTCAACTTCTATTTAACAGAAAATATTATGTGTCATTTTGTCTCATTACTTTTTTAAAGATACCACTCTCATTGTCACATTAACATTGGACTGAAATAGATATATCAAATAACTTACATTCATCAACAAACAGAAACTGGAATCCTCCACTAATTCAAGAGTAGATTCATAATTCATTAACAAGAAACCATTACTACTAATAAGTAATAACAAATATTGATAAGATTCAAATCAAAATATCATAACCTAACTACAAACCAAAAGATCACACATTCAAGTTTCAAGTTGCGAGCCACAAGATGTACAAAATACTATTCCAAGAAAATTGTATCCATCTTACCAGAATTTGTCTCAAAGCATGCAGTCAGTCCTCGCAGGCAATCGCCTAAAGAAGTTGAGCGGGACAGAAGGCAGCTTGTGGCGAAACCTCGGGTGTCTCAGCACATAAAAACCCGTCAACAGAGCCACGACTTGGAAAGGTGTGACATACAAAACAATAGCAGCAATCAAACAGAAGATAACAAACAGTGCGGTCGCCCGTGGGTCCCTCCAGCTCAGCAAAGACTGAAGCCTTTCACCTTGTGTCGCCAAATCACCAACCACGGTTTGAATCCTACCAGAAATACTCCTCAACCGGTCATACCTCATCCTGACGACATCAGGAGGGCGAGAAGTCGGAAAGGTGTCGAATTCTTCATCAAGTTCATCAGGGTGAGCGTTATCCGCACATGAGAGGCGTGTGTCCATATGAGGAGGGTTCTTTGGCCTCCATCGGTAATACCAAACTCCAATCAAAAACAGATAGAGAAAGATCGTGGGCAGTATTAGCTCGGGATACAAAACGAGTATCAGAAACAGAATGTGAATCAAAACAGTAGTGATCGGATTCTTCCAATTACATATCTGATCAAACCACTTTCCAACCGCAATCAAACCACCGAAAACGCCCATGATTCTAAAGAAGTTGGCCTTACTTCTTCTCATACTCCACATATGTGACCCCACATCAAGCATGTACTCAACTATCTCTTTTCTTAAAGGAGGCTCGGCTCGGCTCAGCCGCATTGACACAATCTGAGTGGCTTGGTGTCTCAAGCTGTCAAGCTGGGTGACGGTTAATGGATGAATATAGTGCATTTTGGGCAATAACGGTTGTGAGTACATATGCATCATGTTTAACAAAGACGAGCATGTAAACCGCACGGCTAAATGAATCTCGCCCATCTTTTTCACCCCGGTCGGATGTAAAACCAGAAGCGGGTACGAATGAGTATACACGCGATCAGTTTCGAGAGTCGAAAGACGAATCCTAACCTTACCGATTCTCGAATCGCGTGCCCCGTTACCTTTATCTCCACCTTGCAAATGACAGTTATCAAATACACCAATCGTTATAACCGTGCACGGATCGAAAACCTCCCACGTATACTGCTCGTTCCATTTTGGAGTAAAACTGTCAACTATTGTTCTTGTACGGACCCACTTTGTACCATACTTAGCCACACAATATGCATCAGTTGTTGCGCGCCCGTCTTTTGACTTCATTGGGGTCAACCCGTGAGCACTCAAGATTCCAACTTCAAGAACACCAATACTATTCTTCCATAACTGTTTAGCAGTTGGTCTAAGATCACTACTGTAGTGAGTTGACTCATCAAGAACATGATAACCGCCTTCTAAACATATCCTCGTATGAATCCTACTAGCAAACTTAACTTCCTTCTTCTTTTCACCATCAATCATAATATGCTTTTCAAGATTAAACCACCGAGTGTTAATCGCTTTATGATCCAACCGCCTATCCACATACTGTAACGGGATCACACACATTCCAAGAGTCTCGTCTTTATTAGGCGCGACCCGATCTTCAACACTCAAAATTAAGTGTTCTTCAAACGGCTCTGCAGCTACAAACATCAAGTCTTCATTCCACATTGGGTTTATAGACTTGTTCATAGAAATCCGAGTCCTTAACGTCTGAAAATTTCCAAGACTCGCTTTTACATAAACTTCAGGAAACCGAGTTCGGTCACTCGGTATCAAATCCTGTGCTTCAATCACATTAACCCTAAGATACCAGAGTTTAGGCGAAAGATACACTTTTGACCGGATATTAGCGAGCGCGTCGGACCCACCAACCGTTGCAGCATCTGAATGCCAAGCCTCAGGAAACGCTTCATCTGCTTGTGTACCCCACCAAACCGCCAACATTATCTCTCCTTTCTGCTTGACCCCTTTACGATCTTCCAACCGATACCATTGGGGAGCTAACGGGCTGTCTGGTGGGACCCGTTTTGGAACCTCAGTTAGATCAAACAACACCCAACCCATGAAATCATCTTTTATAAAATCTTTATCTTTCACAATGACCTCAAGCATAGTTGACTGGATCCGATCTCGAGAAAAAGCAAACACTTGGTTCCACTCCGGATTAGACTTTTTCTCAAAATGACGCGTTGTACCCTTGTAATTTCCCAACCGAACCTCAGCATACGGGTCACAACTACCCGTAACATCCTTTGCGGGTAAGTCTCGCGCTTTCACCACACGAACATATAAGTACTGCATTTGCTCAACGAGGTCATACATGCTCGTGACCTTATCCCCAGTGATTTTCCCGC
Organism: Bidens hawaiensis; assembly: GCF_021521415.1. Classification (NCBI taxonomy): domain Eukaryota; kingdom Viridiplantae; phylum Streptophyta; class Magnoliopsida; order Asterales; family Asteraceae; genus Bidens; species Bidens hawaiensis. The sequence goes on from NW_027496183.1 coordinate 120,746, forward strand.
CACCGAGGTGCGGTTTTGTCTCCTTGAGGGAGAAATCATCAGGTGGAGGTCTGTGCATCATCTTGATTATATCCTAACTGAAAAAGATCAAACTTTCAACAATAAGTATTCATAATAACTAATAATAAGACTCATATTACTGAACTTATTTATAACAGATCATCTTAATCATGTCCTAACTTGAAAAGAGATAAGAATTTTATACAATCTAAAGTTTGTAGAACAGCAAATGTAATGCCTAATAATAAGGCTTACATTACTGAACTTATTAATAGCAGATCATATCATAACTTGAAAAAAGATTAGAATTTTTAGCAATCTAAAGTTTTCATAATAGCTAATAATAAGACTTACATTACTGAACTTATTATTAACAGATCATCTTGATTATGTCTTTATTGGAAAAAAATATATCGAAATTTTAACAATCAAAAGTTTTAATAATGGCTAATAATAATGCTTACATTACTGAACTTGTTAATAGCAGACAGAATTTACACACAGATCCTAGTGATTCATGAAGCTAGTGTCATAAACATAATAAACAAACTACAAAGTAGTAAAAAAAATTACATTTAAAAAGTTAAGTAGCAGGCTTCAGATCTGAGTGCTTACTAAAGACACTAAACTTCAAAACAAAAAAAAATAAAAAAATCAAAAAATCAAAACCCTAATTTTCAGCACACTAAGCTTCACCTAACAAATTGAAAACACTAAAATAAAATCAAAACTTTATAGAATCAAGAAAACCCACCCTAGAATCACATAATAAATGTTCATCATCGAATCAAACCATATTGTACCTACTACATTCAAGACAGAATCAAAGAAAAATGTGTATATATATACCTTACTGAAAATTAACAATATTGAAAGCAAGATCTCATGGGAGATCTGTGTGGATTAAAGCCAAGATTCTTGAGTTAATTAATGAAGCCACAGTTTGATCAAGATTCAGTCAAGAGGGTTTGAAGAAGATTTGAGATTT